>NC_026154.1:13130837-13268621 GCF_000512975.1 Sesamum indicum
TAATAATTTTTATTTTCATATTAAAAATAAATTGTAAAGAAAGTTGAAATAGTTTAAAAACAAAAGCTATTAAAAATTATTATTTTTAATTTATTTTCAACAAAATTATTATTTTCAGTTTATTCAGCTTTTCGGATAATTTTACCCTTATGCAACTTTTGAAAGGCAGTTTAGGCAGTTTTAGTCCATATGCACTCATAGGGGTAAAATTGTCCGAAAATCTACCAGAGGACTAAAAGTAAGCAATTTCGTAAGTTATTGGACCTTAACAAAAATAGACATAATTATCGAACTAAAATTAAAATTAGGCATACTTAACGGACTAAAATTAAAATTAAGCATACTTAACGGACTAAAATAATAAGTTTACCCTTCATTTCACTTGACAATAGCTATGTTTGAAAGTTTCTTAAAATATCTTTTTGTTGCGGTTTTGTAGCTGGCACATTTACTTATGTCAAGTTTACTTTCTTTATGTTTATAGGTATTATTGAATTTTTTTTATTTTTGAAAACATGTTTATAAGTAATTTTGAATAGAAAATAAATCACTATAAATTACTATTAGTAAGGAAATGAATTTCTCACAGTAACTTATTGTGACAAACTTGTTATTGTAAATAAATTTAAAATATTATTCATTTTGAGTTTTAGTGAGGACAATTTATTCTCATAATAAGTATTTATAACGAAAATACGATTGTAAATCACACTTTTAGTAACAAATATGTTTTTTTTTTTGTAACGATATCATAAGCTTTTGTGAGGACACAATTGTTACTAGAACTACACAATTGTAAGGAATCAGTGTTTGTTACAAATACATTTGTGACGACAAACTCAAGTTCGTTACAAGAACTTCTAGCGTCGGGCTTTCCAGCACAAACTTAGTAAAGACACATTTTCGTCACTAGAGAAGTATTGACGAAGAAAATTGGACGTACAGTAACGAATTTTTTCCTTATGAGATGTAAAATTTCTTGTAGTGATTCTTTCCCTCTCCCTCCCCCTTTCACTTCATTTTTCGTCTCACTCGCACCAAATGAACCCTAAATTTACTGATATTAATAGAAAAACTAAATGAAAATTGATATATATTCTCGATTAATTTATTACGTACTTATTGTAGTCAAATAATTTTTTTCAAACTAAACTATCCTTATAACGGTGAAAATATACATCCTCATATGCAATAATGTGTGAAGGCATATAAAGATAATTTGGTTATAAAAAGATTTATTTGACCTACACTGAGTCAGTAATAAATTTATGGAGGGTAAATATAATTTTTTTTTAATTTTTTTATTAATATCAACAAATTCAGTAAATTTTAACTAACGAAAAAATCAATTTATTAAACAAAAGCAATTAGATATAATTTTTTAAATTAAAAAAAAATATTTATAATTACATCGAAACTCAAAAAATGAGAGTATAATTACACCTACTCCCTTTCTTTCTCTCTCTCTCCTCACGTCTCTGTCCTGTACGTAGGGTTGTAATCCTAGTAAAAAGCAGTACATACTGTATGGAATCACTGTTTCGCAGATGGGAGAACGTCAGCCAAATGCTCATCAATCCACTGTCCGTTCCCTCACCCCCACACACTCTCTCTCTCTCTCTCTCTTTCATGCCCCACACATTAACTCATTAACTCTCCCTCTATATATCACTGTGTGTTGTGTGTGTTTTGCTGTCAGAAGTGTTTGTTTGTCCATTAAGTCTACACGACTACTGTTTTTCTCCATCCCAACCTGCAGTGCTAAAGGTCTGGTCTTTTTCAACTCTTATCTAAGGTTGGGAATCTCTTTTCATCGTCAGATGTGTTTGACTGTATCTCAAACTACTGTTTTTTTCTCCTGCAGCCCTTCTTCGGTTCCAGATTTTGAGGGTCCTTTGCCCAACAGTCACTGCAGACGTACATCAGAATCACTGTTTGTTCATTTCTCAGTTGTTCACACACACACACACACACTTGGTGTGCTGATCAAGAAATTGTGCAAGAACTGTAGTGATTGATATATGGATGAGGTATACAGATTAGATCCCTCGATTTCATGTCCCATGGACAGTAATTCTGCTGGAGACGATGATGTGCATCACAGTGTAATTAGGGTGATGAGTGGCCATCACAATCATCATACCTTTGCTTTAGCTACTGATCAAACTCATCAAGGAAGAAAGGGATTGGAGATGACGCCATTGCCGTTGGTAGATTATACAGTGAAAGCCCAGATCGCTAATCACCCTCTTTATCCTTACTTAATCTCTGCTTATCTTGACTGCCGAAAGGTCTGTCAAAACAAATCTCTCTCTCTATCTATATATATATATATATATCTCATACCAGCCACAAAGTTGTGTGTGTGTGTGTGTGTTGTTTCTTGAATAGTTTTGTGATGTTTGGTTTGAAGGTGGGAGCACCTCCAGAAATGACTTCAGTTCTTGAAGTAATCAGCAAAGAAAACCATCCCATGGTCTCCATCAGCAGCACAACTGTTGGGATCGGAACAGATCCTGAACTTGATGCGTTCATGGTACAAACTGATCATCGATGATTACATGAAACAAACCCATGATTTACTTGGCGTTATGCAGTACAAATTTTAGGCTTTCCACCTCATGATTTCTTGTTTACATGTACAAATATGTGCGTTTTTTCAAGAAATGGTATTGCGAGATTCTACAAAAATACAAGGAAAAATTGTCAAAGCCATACGAGGAAGCGACAAGTTTCTTGAGCAGCATCCAATCTCAGCTCACCAATCTCTGCAAAGAAACCCTACTGTTCAACACCAACACCAACACCAACTCTTGCCCTTCTGCTCCCGGTACTTTAAAGCTTCTCTTTTTCTGTGCTTTTTAGGTTTCCCATCTCCATACTTTCCTTCTATAGTTTTTACTCAACAATATTCCTAAATATCCCATCGATTTATGAATTTTTAGTCAAAATCATCCTTGAATTTTGAATAGGGGATGAAATTGTTAAAATTAATTTCCACAAGTCCAAAATTGCCACGTCCTGTAATCACTTAAGCTTTCCACTACACTTTCACATGCAAATAGTGCCACCACAAGAAAAAAAAATTACTATTTTCTATATTTTTATTGGTTATGGACTAAATTACCTAATAAATAACTATTATTAATTATAGTTCGATAAAATCAATATAAAAATTTAACTTATTTATAACAAAAAAATAGTTTTTGCTATGGTTATGAGCCAATACAAATATTTTAGCTATATTCGCAAGAACCACCGTCAACAATCTTTGTGCGGTCTTGGTCAATTATTTACTACGACTATTTATTTTAAACGTAATAATTAACCATAATTAGATGTTAGAACTTATTTCCAGTTTGAATTATTTAGCTCTTTCTCTTCTATAATTATCTTCTATTAAATTTTGCTTATAACTTATAGCAGTTGCAATATTAAGTTGTGCCTCCTTCCATGAGGTTTGATATTTATCTTTTAATTCTTTTATGTTTGGATTATTAGGTGTTACGTGGACGAAATATTTTTTTAGTCCCATAAAATAAGGATAAAATTTATTTTGATACCATAATTAGAGTAAACGATGCTTTTAGTTTTATAAAACTCAAAATTATATTTTTTTAGTGCCAAAAAGTTTGATTTTGGGACTTTTTAGTGCCAAAACCACAACACTTTTTTAGTCCCAAACTATGCCTTTTTAGTCCCTAAATCACAACGTACCTGACTTTTTATGGGAATAAAAATACGTAATTATGAGTTTTATAGGATTTGAAAGCGACACCTACCATAATTGTGGTAGGAAGTGAATGCCTATATGCTTTTGTACAATTTCTTCATCTGAAATATTGGATTGGGCAGTGCAATTAATTTGGGTGAGCTCATGAAGGTTTCATTTTCAGCCCGTTTTTGGATGGATCAAAACACGCCTAATATTTGCTTTTATGTAGAAAGCGTTTTTTTCTCATTTGCCACAAATACTTATATATATATAAGAGTATGGTTTGACAATAAACAGTAATTTTTGTATCCCAACATGCAATATTAAACATACAATACTTGTATATAGGCACACACATATATATAAATATATATAAAAGAGACATAATTTAACAATAAAATATAATTTTTGTCTCCCAAAATAATATCAAATATACAACGTATACTTATTTTAAATTATCTCTAAAAATAAATTCAAACATACATATATCTCCAACACATACTTATTTATCTTTATTTTTTTCTCTTTATCTCCACAAAATACAACAAAATACTCAAAAAATGAATCCAAACACTATGAAAATATTTGTTATATTCATTGCGAAATTAATTTATAAGATCCAAAAATCAGATCATACGATCTTATAAGTTCTTTAGAATTAATTTACATCTATTTTTCTAAATAATTGTAATAAATTCTTTTAATTTTGATTATATCAATTATAAAATTATTATTATTAATATTTATAATCTTATTTTACTAAAACACTCTTGCAGTTTTTTTTTTTTTTTGTGCTCCATAAATATATATATAAAACCAGAGATTTCATAACTTCTAAATAAAATTAGTCAAACACCTTCTTATGGTTTCTTTGAACATATTTGCTGGAAAGAACCCTCTCAGGTTTGAACCTAATACCTGTAAACATAGATCTTGAGGTCTAAAATACTGGATTGTCCCCAAAGAATTTTATGTGTAAGAAGTCTAGTTCTAGGATTAGGTTCTCTCATACAAATATATTGTATATATACAATAAGATTAGGAAAAATATAATTTTAATCCTATAATATAAAGGGGAGGTGGTATTTTGTCCTAATACGAATTAATTTTCACAATTCAATTATGTAATTTTAAAATTTTGGCATTTTTAATAATTTTTCGGCTAATTTAGTTAAAAAATTGCATGTGACTTGAAAATGACCCAATTAAATTAGGGATTCGGGGTCGAAAAATGATTAAAATTGTAAAAAATACAAAACTAAATTGTAAAAATTAATTTATGCTGGACAAAAACTATCATCCCCTAAATTGTAGAAATAAAATTGCATTTTCCCGCCTGAATCCATAGCTCCAGATCTTCTACCTCTCACACATTGGTGTTGGTACAAATGTACAAGTGATATGTGCCATTTTAATCAAAATGTTCGAGAAAAACTTAGTCTTGATAAAATTAGGAAAAATAGTATTTTTTGGTCCCATAAGTTAGGTCCATTTTACTTTTGATCTCATTTATTACGGGATTAGTACTTTTAGTCTCCTAAATTATAAAAAAATTAGCACTTTTGGTCTTCATCTAATTTTTCGTCTACAATTTAACGACATAGGAGCACGTCACTGTAGCATATGAATGGTCCACTTGCCCTACTTGATTCATTTGTGAGAGACATGATTTTTTGTATTGCTTCTACTTGACTTCAACTTACAGAAATATAAGAAGGATGAGATTCAATTTTTGTGAGAGAAGAGAGAGTTCCCCATTTTTTTACCCTAATTTCCTTCAAGATTTGCTTTTTCCTCAAATGTAGTTATGTTTCTCCCTAAAAGTGGCCTCAAGTTGAAAAACATGTCAATTTTCTTTTCAATCGAAAATACTTAACGGCCACGTGCTGGGTACGTGACCCATACCGTTAAATTATATACAAAATAGTCTGAAGATCAAAAGTGCTAATTTTTGTAAATTACAAAACTAAAAGTACTAATCTCATAATAATACGACAAAAAAGTGAAATAGGCCTAACCTATATAACAAAAAAGGCTATTTCCCCATAAAATTGTACATAATTAAAACGGCAAGTTTTCTTCTCTATGTATGTTTCTTATACTGTCATACACCATATTTCTCTTTCGCTTTCTTCTCCATTTTTCCTTGACAGTGAATTCTGAGCTATTTGGTTTGAACAAGTAAAATCGATTAAAGCTATTGGCCTAGCAAAGAAAATGGCCTGATCTTTGCAATTTCATCTATTTCAAGTAAAATTTTCGTCACTAAATAAGAGTGTACGTATAATTCAGCCAAAGATTGAAAATATTCGTGTAGTTAATGCTAATTTCAAAATATATGAATGTAATTTACCCTGAAAACTAACATAGTTTGCTTCCCTCTGATTTTCTTTTTCAATTATGCATTTCAAAGATTCCACAAGGATTAGTTCAAAGATTTCAATCAAAGCATAGCTAGAAATGCTAAAATTAATATTGTCAAGACTTGGAAAATTTTTAATTCAGATCGAGTTTGCAAACTGAAGGATTGAAAATTAAAGAAGCGCATTGGCTACTATAAATATTGTAGTATCTGATATGATGGAGATGATGTTTGCGAACTGAAAAATAACTGATTGAATTGTCAATCCCAAATCTCGTAACATATTTTGTTTCATTTAATATGCACACGTCATATATAAGAAAAGAGGGCAATAGTTGCATCGATTTCACTTGCAAAGTACCCCTAAGATGCTGCCTTGAATGTTGATGAATTATTTGATGCAAGTGAAGGGAACGATGTAATTTTAGTCTTGTAATTTCATTGAGGTGACATATTTGGTTTTGCAAGAATTGATTTTTATTATTTTAGTTCTATAATTTTAAAGTTTTAGTGATTTTCATCCTTTTGCGGCTAATTTGGATGGAAAATTGTATGTGATTCGCATGTGAATAGTCCAGTAACTTAGGGGGCATTGACAACTTTAATCGTGTAACTTAGAAAAGTTGGCAGTGTTGGTACTATATCAATTGATATACAGGACTCAAATTATAATTTAATTGTGTCACGTGCAATTCACATATAATTTTTTGATCAAATTTGCCGGACACAAGACTAAAATTGTCAAAATTGTAAGATTACATGGCTAAATTACGAAAATCAATTCGTACATGACTAAAAATTCAACTCCTTCTAAGTTATAGGACTAGAACTTTAATTTTTCGTGCAATGATATGTAATTTTATGTTCTTACAGATACATATCTGTGAGAAAATACTACACATGTTTCATTTTTTTCCTTCAAATTATGGTGATTTTTGTAATCCATTTGTAATAAGGTGATGGATGCGGACGATCTAATGAGGATATGCGTGGTCGAACGCACAATGAGAGTCGAGACTTCAGTCGTAGAAGACGCGAAGGGGATTGGGAATTGAAAGAAGTGCTGATGCGGAAGTACCGCGGGTATCTCAGCAGTTTGAGAAAAGAACTCCTCAGGGAAAGGAAGAAAGGGAAACTACCCGAGGACGCGAGAGTGGCGCTGCTGGACTGGTGGAACGAGCACTACAAGTGGCCTTATCCCACGGTAATTTCGATGTAGTCGTCAGTTTATTGCTTCAAACCTGCATGCACCTTGCATTCTAACGTTAGTATTTTCTGTCCCATATGATAGAAATTTTGATACTTTTAGTTTTCCGTTTTTATGAGATTTTTGAAATGGTTTCAAAATTAGGAAAACTCGACACATTTCGTCTTATAAATCCGGTAAAGCAGAGGGTCAAATGTGTTGAATTTTCTTAATTTGTAACCATTTTGAAAGTTCCATAAAATAGAGGATTAAAAGTGTTGAATTCTTATCATGTGGGACTTAAAAGTATAATTTTGCCGAGATAGAGTCAGATCATAGCGAAATTCTTATATGCATCGGACGTGAAAATGTCGACTAGTGTCAATGTCGTTGCTGATGTGGCATAATCTTGATTCTCTTTTATGGTTTTCATGGCCGACGCATATCATCCACCAACACTGAAATGTTGTGCTTTTACTGATTTTGCTTGAGATGGAGCGTGAAATAGATCATTGAAAAAATATGGGATCGAAAGGATTCTTATCTGGTTATAATTCTCTCATATATGAATATTCGATAAATTACAACGAGTTTTTTTTGTGGTGTGTTTAAATTGATGGATTTGAATTTTCAAGAATAATTTGAAAAAAAGATTTTAAATGACTGCATTTGAAAAGAATTTAAAAATCCCTCCATATCTATCAAAATATAGTTCAAAATTAGAATGGAGGAATTTAAAATCGGGTCTAATGCAATTTATCTCTTGTGATATTGCAAATGAACATATTACTTCCTATGAAAGAAAAAATAGCAATTTACCCCCTGTGTTAATTAAAATGAAGCAATTTACTCCTGTATCTTAGGAGGTAAAATTGATTCATTTTAAAAAGCACAGTGGGGTAAATTGCTGCATTTTAAAATACAGAGGACTCTTACTAAAAATATTGAGTTATCCGTCCTAAAAAATTAGTATAGTTTTATTTCCTTTATTCTGACAATAGGCGAGAACATCAATCATTAGATATAAACCTACTCGATGGTCCGATCCGTCGAGGGCAAAATCGGAGAACGCAAATGAGCTCCAAGCTTGAAGCTGCCGTCTAATTTCTTGCTGCATTGTGAGCAGGAAGAAGAGAAAAATCGGCTATCTGATGTTACCGGATTAGAGCAGAAGCAGATCAATAACTGGTTTGTTAACCAAAGGAAACGATACTGGCGGCCTATCGATGACTCGAGTTTTTCCGTCATGGATGGCATAAATGGCCATCTTAATATTGCAGGATCCACCTACTTGGGAGAAACTGAGGCACTCTACTTGAACAAGAAACACTCTTGGTGTGAATCAAAACTATCTTCCATCTCAAAGTCTTTGTTACTCCAATTTCATGTTGCATCTTGTATTTCATATCGTCCATGCACGTATATCTTACACACTAACACGATAATAGGCTTATGGATGCATATATATGATCAATTGTTTACGCGAATTATAGCTGATTGGTGTGGAATTCTTGTGCCAGATGCATGCAACAATGAACGGGACTTGCAGGCTTGGTTAGACGGCGATGAGCTAACTAGGCGACTATCATCAGCAATTGAAGCCAAGCGCAGAACTGTCCATCAAGGCGATAGTTTCTGCGCTGTAGCTTGTATATTGTGAGTAAATATTTTGTGGGTTGAGTTGTATTGATCATGTTATTTTTGTTTGGAGACAATTGTTTTCTGTGATTGAATGATCGATATCAGAGGGCGATATTCATTTGAGATATGTTTGTCGACAACTCAATTTTGTATCCTTTAAATGATGATATGTTCGGAATAATATGTTAGTTATTAATTTAATTTATACTTTTTTGAATTCTGTATCTATTTTTTTTAAAATTTATTAAATTTAATTCAAAGTGAAAATAGTATCCAACGTATTTGAATAGATTATTATAACTATTCCTCGTTAAACACATACATAAAGGGATTCTTGGGATTTATTTTCTACACATGGAATATGTGAAAAGTGGAAAGAATGCACTCAAAGAAGAAAGCTATGGAAAATTTCTTTGGATTTTCTCATTATTCTGGAATGAGCATCCAAGGGATTTAAATAGGCAAGGCACCAAAACTATCACCTGACAAATCCCTAACATCCTAAGTAACTCGTCTAGCTGGCACCAAGTCAGCAGTACAAGCCCAGCTAGCCAAGTGTAGAATGAAAGGACCAGATTGGCATGGTGAAAACTTCAGCGAGCTGAAGCTTGCTGGAGAGGTGAGATGGAGGAACAAATATGCATTGTATTGATCATGCACAAGATGAGAGTCCATTTGGAGATGTTTTGTGTGCTCAAGAAGACCGGCTTGGCCTCAATATGGAGCGCAACTTTGTTGCCACAGAACAATGAAATAGGAGTAGGAACATCAACCTACGAGTCTTGAAGAATAAAGGAAATCCACATAAGTTCACAAACTATAGTGCTAAGGCTCTGATATTTAGCTTCACTAGAAGACGTATAAATCGTAGTTTGTTTCTTGGTTTTAAGAGTCGGTCATAGGAGGACACAGTAGCCATTAAATATCGACAAAGTCAAAATAAGTGGGGCCCAATCCACATCACAATATGCCTGCAATTCAAGAGAATTGGAGGAAAGAAAACATAGCCCTTTGGAGAGACATCCCTTTAGATACAAACCAAGTGGAGGGCAACATCCATATGCTGCTGGCAAGGTCGTTGAACAAATTGACTCAATTATTGTGCCCATAGGAAATGTCCGGCCTAGTGAAACCAATGTAGAGGAGTCTCCAAACAAATCATCTATAGGGTTCCAGGTCAGGAGGAGGAGTATCTGAGTGAGTAGAAAGCTCGAGTCCCATAGGTAACAGATGTTGGTTGTGCGAGCATGTTCAAGGCCAGCATCACGAATAATGTCCACTTAGTCTGGGATATAGTAGTTCCAATAGTGGACCGGGCAATTTCAAGGCCAAGGAAATACTTGGTGAAAACCAGTATCCTTGATGGTGAATAAATCATCTAAGTACTGTTTCACACCATCAATGAGAGTAGGAGAAAGACCACATGTTAAAATATCATCCACATAGACAAGGAGGATAAGCAAAATATGATCTTGCCCTTTGATGAATTGATAGTTGTCATGGCTGGACTGATGAAAGCCATAATCCAGCAACCTCTTGGTAAACTTTGATTCACTTCCTGAAGGCCTGTTAAGCTTTCAGACTGAGCACTTAATGGTTAAGTGTCAATCAGGTGGTTTTTTTCTTTAAATCTCTAATAAAAAGGTGCCTTGGAACCTAAACTATTATCTTTTGAAAGTTATAGAATCAAAAGTGTCAAGATCCTAAATTATGGGACGAAAAGGGAAAAAATACAAGTTTAGCTCTATAACTTATGGGCGATGACATTTTTGCTCTTGCATGAATTGATTTCCATAATTTACTCTTATAATTTAAGAATTTTGGCAATTTTCATCGTTTTCGACCAATTCTGCCAAAAAATTGCATTTGACACTACAAAAAAATATTGAATTTGGAATAGTAATTTTGGAAGGGCAACATCTGTTACAGATTCGAAAGGTCTTTGTAATGATATTATAACGAATCATCAATGCTAACATTATCAAGTCATTGTTGTTGAATTTTCATATTTTGTTAACGAATAATGTGTTACAACACATGTTCCAATTTTTTTAGAAGGTGAATGTACGTAAATCAATCCAAAATAGAAGCCATTTCAACTGTGGAACACCATTTGAAACGGCCAACGTCGTGTTGAAATGGTTATACTGGAAATAAGACTTCCGTACCAATTGGTGTATAAAACACCATTACAAATTTGAAACAGTTCAGAACTGATACAAAAGGTATCTTCAATTGTGACCGCGGCCTTGTTCATCTATAATGTGTTACAACAGACTATATTTTAACGGCTACTTTTTGGTTGCTTTAAAAATCATTTCAAAGCCCGCTCCAAAGTATCTTATATATGTGTGGTATGCTGTTTTCTTTTCATTCTTTCTCGCTCTCTTAAATTGTTAGCCCACATACACTCTCAATCTCTCTCTGATTTTTTAGCATATACAGTTGATCAACTAAAATTGCGTCATTTTATCATGCCCCATTGATCTTTTTAGTTGGTTGATCAGTTAACAACTTAAACCCTTTTTTGTAATTGAAATGCAGTTTAATTTATTATAGTTTTTTTTTTATATTTTTATGTTAAGTATATATGTTTTTAGTAGCAAGTAATATTTATTAATTTAGAGCTCAAAGTATAATTATATATATATATATGTATGTATAGTGATCATCATGTTAAGACAACTGAGAATATGGATGTATAAGATGAACTTGTAGGAATGGGAGGGTCTTAGGCTGGATTTTGAGGATGGTGTTAATTCTTTCATAGAATGGGTTAAGTGTCAACGTGTACATATGAACAGTGAGACGATTAGGTGCCCTTATTGGAATTGCAAAAATGAAGGTTCAAAACACCAAATAAGGTAAATTTTGACTTATTCATGAGAGGATTTATACTAGAATACTATAATTGAACTTTCCATGATAAGGAAAGGACACAAGAGTACTTTGATGGAGTGACATCGATCCCACCACAGTAGGAGCAAACCCCAACTGCTCAGGAGGGTACTACGCACTGGGGTGATGACCAGCAGATAGATTGGCCGCAAGGAATGATTTATGATGCAATTGGGCTGGTTTTTGTTCGTCCTACCACGGGGGTGTGGCTCATGAAGTACGAGGTCCTCATCCTACTGATACATGTTCTAGTGTGGTATGACGTTCGATTTTATGATTATATGTCGGGGTTGGCAGACTGTTTTTCGATGTAGTACATGTTGCCGACTGTCTTATTTCCAAAAATTGAGTGAGTATCGGGACATTGTTTCTCGAGGTCCCGTGTCATCATCTAACATCTCGGTTAATGATCAACATCTATGGTTGGACGCAGTTGTCTATAATGACACTTAATGCATAACTCTTGTCACTAATAATTATATTATGAAAAAATCAAAATCATTCTCACTTAAGATTTTATCTTGAGTAACAACTTTAAAATTTTTATACGACTTAATATTTGTCATTAATACTATCTTTTGTTTTAGTATGCTTTTAACTAGTACATTTTTTCTCTACATATATAGCTTTCTTTTTTAAAACACACGCTTAATTAACTTCATTTGCCAAACAATTAAATTAGCAAATGTGGGAATTAAACTATTTTACTAATAATTTCTCATCTATCGCAATAGTAATAATTGATTAATTATACATATTCGATATTAGTAATTTGTGTATATTAATTGCTTACTAATATTGAAATTTATGATACAATTTTGTAATTGATTTAAAAAAAAAAAAAAGAGAAGAAAAAAAGGTTAAAAGAGATGAGCAAATAGTTATATTGCTGCCCACTTTTTGTTTTCTGCATTAATTAAAATGGAATTGCTAGTGGTAATAGGAAAGGAAACATATACTTTACATTCATGTATGTCAACAAGAATTTAAACTTAATTAATAATATTTTCTGTTTATTTTACATGATACGTTGTATTACAATTACATCTTTTTGTTCTATGATAAGGTCTATTAATGAAAAATTTCAGATTATGATCAATATATATATATATATATATATAAATCGTCATGACATAAAATACATTGAAAACTAAGAGTTATCATGAAAAAAATAAAGAGAGTCTTGTGGTTCTTATGTTTGTTGTGTTTCCTCCTCGTTTCTAAGGTAAGAAAGTTGACATAAGTTTATTTTATATGCGTGATATGTTATTAGTTGTCATGGTTTCTTCTTACATATTACAACTTTTCTAGGCATATGTTCTTAGCAACACAAACTTCTCATGGTGTGTGGCAAGAAGCAATGTTTCGCGCGCAAGCTTGGAAGAGTACATACGAAAGAAGTGCGAAACACGAACGTGCATTGCGATAGAACCCAACGGTCTGTGTTATATCGCTCCAACATGCTTCAATCGTCATGCAAGGGCGATGAAGCATGCTTCTTACCTCCTCAACTGGGAGTACAAGAAAACGCTCGTGTGTTCGAGCAACCTTGGCAAGATAACACACGATAATCCTTGTAAGATACTTGTCCACTCTCTAGCAATTCTTCAAATCGTGTGGATGTTGTTTCTATGCATTTAGTTTCACATAGAGGCGCGATAACTACGAAAAATTGCATGTACTGAGGCAATCATGGCTTTATAGCAACTACAGTGTCGTAGTTGTCCGTTGATTAGATTCATATTTTTTAAGATTTTATTCAAATCATAAGTGTTAGAATTTTTTTTTTCGCATAAACATCGTATTTTCTTTTCTTCTTTTCAAATTTCATTATCCATGTTAAGAATTCTATATCGCGGTTAAATCTAGTGCAACTTATTCATTTGATTTGAGACCATTTTATTGAAAAACGACACGATATTAACTATAGTTTTAGTAGACAAAGGACAATGTTTAAATATTTAAATAAGGAGTAAAAATTATTTATGGTGCCTGAGTGTTGGTATTATTATCAAATTTATACATGAGTTTTTGTAAATGATCTAATTGATACTCGAGTTTTTTCATAAATATCAAATTAATACATGAGTTTTTGCAAATACTTGAATTGTACTTGAGTTTCTCCATAATTGCCAAATTAACACCCATGTCTATCTTAAAATATTTTATAATGACAAATATATCCTTTAATCCAAAAATGATTTCTCTTTTTTTTGTCATTTGAATTAAAATTAGTCCCAAGTGTTTATTTACTTATTATGGTACATTCTATATCTAAATAAATAACACAATTGAATTATAATAATAAAAGTATTAGTAGATAGTAATATATA
Organism: Sesamum indicum; assembly: GCF_000512975.1. Classification (NCBI taxonomy): domain Eukaryota; kingdom Viridiplantae; phylum Streptophyta; class Magnoliopsida; order Lamiales; family Pedaliaceae; genus Sesamum; species Sesamum indicum. The sequence goes on from NC_026154.1 coordinate 13,144,973, forward strand.
AATATTTTGTTCTTTACTAACACAAAAAATTAAAAATGCACTTGATGGGAGCCACTAATTTTATAAATAAAAGGCTATAATTTTAAAATAAAATAAATGCAATTTTAATTACTTTAAAGCTACTATATTTAGGAAAATAGTAATAAAAGAATAAACATAGAAGATGAGATTTTATATTTAATTTATAAAAATTAGAACTTAAGGAAAAGATAGGTGAATTTTTTTTATTTGTCCTAATATATCTATTTTTAAGTATGACCATAACTATGCTAATTTTCGAGAATTGATATGAGCTTTATTTTGCAGCTTATAAACGATGTCGTTACCCATGAGGGCATGCGTTGGGGTTTCTTCCATTTCTAGTAAACAAAGGTCTAAATGTTGACTTTGTAATAAGGAGCATTGGATTTCAATGTGATTAAGAATATTATTACTATAGGAAATAAATATTATGGAAATTACAAACTTTTATTTTATTTTTTTCTTCTCAACTTTTTTTAGATTCTATGTGGATTGATGAATTCAAAATTATAGATTTTCGAATTCTTTATAATATTTTTTTTTAATTTATTTGGATAATTCTAATTTAGAAAAAAAAATAAAAAATCAAGTTTGACTCTGATTTTATGAACTGTGTTTTCATAAAGTTCGATGGATTTCAAATTCTTATAATATGGAATCATCTAAAATTGTTTTCTCAAATTTGAACCCATCAATTCAAACATAATCTTATGTGATAATAATAGTTGCAACTTTTATGCAAATTTTAACTCTTTCTTTGATGATTTTGATATACTCGTTGCACGAGCCAGAAAGCTAGAACGCGCTTTTAAATACATAATGTTGCACACACCTTATTAGAAATATTTTAAAGATAAATTACATAACACCCCTTAAGTTCATATCTAATTACACAAACGTCATCTGCTTCTTATAAAATTGCAAGTACATTGCTTGAGGCCGTGCCGAGGCAATTTACATTAGGGGCGGTATACTAGTAAGTTTTTGCTCCATCGATGTAAATTATAGTTACAACTTTAATTAAAAGGGTGTAATTGTGAGGTTGTAAAGGACATGTCACGTTTGTGTATGGCGATAAGGAAAAAATGTAATTTTAGTCGTGTAAGTTAGGGGTTGACAATTTTAATCGTTTTCAATTTATAATTTGATTTTTATCGAATCAAACGGGCTATCTTGATTCGGTGTTCAATACATTATTTCGGCATAATGAATTTTCGGTTCAATTGGATTAATCGAAATGAACACCCTTTATGTGTAATTACATAATTATTTTTTGAAAAATTTAATCAATTATGGGAGCAAAATACTCTCAAATCGGTAGGGTGTACACAATTCTCCAAAACCCCTGCTAAACCCTTAAACTCGCCTCAGCTCATTTTGAGAGAACAGGGGAGGAGACATGACGATTATGAGAACCATCGGCCGATTGCTCCTCCAAGAATCGTCTGCATCTTCTCCTCCACGGTGGTTGTGTACCGCGGCGGAGAAAGCAGCTCCGGGGCCGAAACAGAGGAGGAAAACAGTTATCTTCCATAAAGTGGCCAAGGCGAACTCCAAGTCCACTGTACCAGATATTCTGGACAAATGGGTGAGTGAGGGAAAAGAAGTAAGGAGATATGATATTACGGACCTCAGCAATTATTTCCGCAAGCACAAGAAGTTCCAGGCTGCTCTCCAGGTTTTTTTTTTGCCCCCCTTTCGGCTTACCCCTTTATCGATGGTGATTACGTTCACTGCTTCATCAATGAATTCTTCCTGAGTTGTTTAAAACAGTTGAATATGATTTCAGTTTCATGGAATTTCATTTGAAGTATTATTAGTGTAAAGTTGAATTTTCTGTGCATATTGTTGACCTTAGAAGTTTGCGATTGAGGATTAATTATTATAATCTGAAGGCAGTAGTTCTTTGAAACAATTGCTGTTTGGAAAAACCCTACATGAGTTTTGCGTTCCAAAAAATAATTGGACGTTTTAATATGTTGATGTCTGAATTTTCTAGTCATATCTTTTCTTTTCCAAGAAGCAATTTGTTCGGTTTTTTTTTTTTTTGGTTTATTTTTAAATCGTTCTTTTTTTATGGTTTACATGGGAGGAGGGAGTGGAAGGAATTCATGAGGTTGTTGCTTGGATTTTTACTGGGCTGTGTATATCTGCTTACTCATGAAAAAAAATGAAAATTTCAATTTATCCTATCAAGTTGGCAAGTAGAAAATCGTGAAGCATGTAGGAGGAAATACAAATGTTATATTAAATAGTTACTCGAAGCTTTTAATGCGCAGTGCGTGGTTTGGTTTTCTACTTTTCTGGGATGGTGCACGAGTGCTCGTCTTATTTATGAGTGTGTTCTACCTTTTGCGCGTCTTACGGGTTTATTATAAATCTGAAAAAAGAATCACAACATAATGTGAAGTTTAAATTGAAATTACCATAAATTGATCATTGCACATAACTCATAATGCAAGTTTTATTTTTGTCGAAAGTCACTGCCACTCAAATTACAGAAAGAAAAGCAAAATGAAAATGAATGCTAAAGGGGTCATTCCCAAAAAAAAAAAAAGGAAGAAGAAACAGACTGAAATTAACCTTCAGTCACTATTTTTACTTTCAGTCTGTATTCATTACTTTCCAGAGGTCAAGTTATAGCTAAACCTTTTGGAAAAACAGGTTTTTTAACTTAAACCCGAGAGTAGGTATCAATGTTGTTGATCATCACTTTTGTCAACTCTAAAACTATAAATATGGTCTGTAGTGTTTTATGAATCAGTAATGGAAGTAGTGTTCAATTTTTGTTTTAGAAGAAATGTCCAGCTGAGATAGATCTGAAATTGGTGAGTAATCATTGAGCAGGACCATGTTTGTGAATATTTCAACTCCAGCACCAAAGTTTGAGTGCGTGTTTTTCCTTGTCAAAGTTAGCTTCTTATACGTCTGTTGTTTCCTTTCTTAAGATGTGTGCTTTAAGCTGCTCAGGTTTTCTGCATTGCTGTAGTCATTCTGAGCCAAATAATTTTCAGTGGATATTGTACTTGCCTTACTGGAGGCAATTTCCCTCTTTTAACATGTAATTATGAGATTGCATTTACTTACACTTTCTTTGTTTTATTCCAATTTATCCTACATCAGCTGTACGACTGGATGCAAAGCAGCAAACTTGAATTAACTGATGCTGATCATGCCATACGAATTGACCTACTTTGCAAGACTGGAGGTGTAGCTTCTGCAGAAAAATACTTCAATAGCCTTCAAGTATCAGACAAAACCAGAAAAACCTATGGAGCACTTCTTGGCTGTTACTGCAAGGAAAGAGTTCTTGACAAGGCTTTGGAGATATTTGAGGAGATGAAGGTATCCAATTACATGTCCACTCTAAATTACAACAATCTGGCGTCACTTTATTATAGCATGGAGCAGCCTGCAAAAGTTGTCTCTTTAGTGCAAGAAATGGAGGAGAACAATATTGCTCCTGACATTTACACTTACAACCTGTTGATTAATAGTTATGCTGCTATGAAAAACTTAGATGCCATTGACGAAGTTCTGGAGAAGATGAAAAGCAATAACATGGACTGTAATTTGTTTACATATGGAAATATGGCAACCATATATTGTAATTCTGGACTGCATGAGAAGGCCAATGCTTTTCTTGGACTGATGGAGAATATGAAAATGCAACCTGATGATGATGTATTTGAAGCCTGCCGCACCCGTATCAAGTTGTATTCTGAGATGAACAATAGATCAGGTGTTAATCGAACGTGGGAGGCTCTGAAGTCGGCCTTTCCAACCCCCAATAATACTAGTTACCTTTTCATGCTTTTGGCTCTTTCCAAACTGGGAGATCAGGAGAACCTTGAGAAGCTCTTTAAGGAGTGGGAAGAAGGCTGCTCCAGTTATGATTACAGACTGCCGAATGTGCTGCTAGAATATTATATCAACCGAAACATGATTGAAGAAGCCAGTTCTCTCTACGACAGCCTGGCGAACAGAGGGGACGAACCCAATTTGAGGACACTAAACTTGTTTGCAGCTTTATGCGTAAAAACCAGCCAGATAGATTTGGCTCTCAAGTATCTGGAGACCGGTTTGAGTAAGGCAAAACCTGGGAAACGCAAGTGGTTCCCCACAGATGAAACCATTAAATTCTTCCTCAATTATTTTCAGGGGAACAATGATGCGGATAGAGCTGAGAAGTTCATTCAGATCATGAAGAAGACCAACCGTGTCGACACCAATTCTTTGCTTTCGAACATTAAAGCTTCCGATTCAGGGATCTAACTTATGCTATAATAACTGTTGGAGATTAATGTGAGCACCTAAATTCAGAAGCTGTACAAGTGAAATGTCCTGGTAATAGTTGACAGTGGGCAATTTAAATGTATCCTTAACATTCTATCTTTCTGCATGCTCATTTAAGAGCTAAACTGAACATCAGATGTTACCATTGTTCATAGGGCAATGCTCTCTCCTTTTCAGGTTTCTTGTAATTACTTGCTGTTGCACCAAGTTTTTTCTTTCTTGTTTACTTTTTCTTCATATTTTAACCATGTTTATCAACAAGATTGTTTTGATACTTGTTCTCTCTTAAATACAGTAAAATCTCTATAAATTAATAAACTCTCTAAAATAATAAAATTTTTCAGTTCCAACTTGGGCCTTTGTAAAAAATCATCAAATTCGATAAGATAATAAGATAATAATTTTTCAGAAAATTCCTTTATAAATATTAAGTCCCATTAAAACTCTAAATTAATAATTCATAAATATTATGGTAATTTGCTAAAATATGAAATTTGTAATGCTTTACGCATTTGATCATTCATAGATGATTTTGCGATTTCTTTTAGAAGAAAAGACATGGTTGGGTGTCATGAATTATTTTATTTTCATATAGAGATTTATATAGTATACGTTTCATCATCATGCATGAATATATTTAATTGACTATAAATTTAAGTGCAACGAATTAATGTAAACATGTATATTTAAGTAATTCCAATGAATTGATACATACGTCTATGAATATAATAGTTAATTATATACAACATGAATATATTTAATTAGTTACAAAGAATTGATTGATGCATGAATATAATCAATGAAACATATATGAATTCATTTATTTTCAACACATATGTACTAAATTTGTTAAATTTAAAAAGTCTCTCTTTTAATTAATAAAATATTAATTTATCGATAAATTAATATCTCTCTAAATTAATAAAAATTCATGATCCAAAAATTATTAATTTATAGAGATTTTACTCTATATGTAAATGTATAGGGATATTATAATTACATATATATGAATGGATATATGTTTACACAATAACACTATATATTAATATATATAGCACTATTCAAAAGTTTTATCTGACATAACATTAAATAAATTATTTATAATCATATATTGCGAATTACACATTAAAAAAGAGAATAAATAAAAGTATAAAAATTTCCTCCGAAAATAATTAGAAAAGCTTAGACTTATACAGAAAGTTTTAGTATGTTAGGTTCAGAAAACAGAAAAGGAAATTGACTGAAAAATTTTGAAAATACCCTCTACACAATTTTCTGTCAAATATTGTAGTCTGAACGTTCCCACAATTGAATTCGATTCATTACAGCCGCCTGTGTTGGAAATTGAAATTCAAATTTTTGGTCCATCATTACATGTAATTATTATAATTAAATTGTCTGTAATCTGACTTCATAAATTTGCCAGATAGAGCATTTAATTACTGAAATGGTATGAAGCTCTTAATTGCCGTTGCTAATTCACCAATCCTATCTGCACTCTATATAATATATGACTGCAAATGGGAATCAACAGATCATAAAAATTCAATTAAAGTTTTCTCATCTTCCTCACTCAACACAACAATTTCTCTACATTAAAACCCTGGTTTTCTTTTCCAATTTTCAGCAATAGAGATTAGCCCTAATCGTTCCTGCAAGAAAAAATTTTTTTTTTTTTGAAGATTCTTCTTCTTTTGATCTAAGTGCATTGGGACCAAGAAGATGACAACTGATCTTCCCTTTGAAATAATAACAATCATCCTCATGATGCTGCCAACTGATAGCCTAGTGAGGTTTCAATGTGTGTGCAAAGCTTGGCGAGATTTGATAAGAGACTCTATGTTCATCAAGAAACACTTAGAGCTTCGGAAGTCAAAAGGTAAAGGCTATCTTCTTTCTGTCCTGATGGACCATGATCCTGATCGGGCTTTTACTTTAATTTGTGAGGAAACATTTGAGGAAGCTATGGAGATTGCTATTCCTTTCCAATCTGTTGAGATGTCCTTAATTGTAATTGGTTCTTGTAATGGTTTGTTGTGCCTCTCGGATACTGAGAGGTATGGGACGGCCTTATATTTGTGCAACCCTTCAATAAGACGATATAGGGTCATAGACCATCCAATCACTGGTGTTGTTGGATCATCAGATCCAAAAAATGATTGTGTTACTCTAGGGTTTGGATACTATGATCAGACCGATGACTACAAGATCATCAGGTTTGTAGCCCCTGGTGATGGACATGACGATGTTTTGGATCTGGGTTCCAAGTACCACAAAACTGAAGAAAATACTAAAGTTGAGGTTTATTCGTCGATCACTAACTCTTGGAAGGACGTCGTGGTGGAGAACTTCTCATGGAGCTTGTTAGATGTCAGGTCTGAACTAGTAATCTGCGACTCAGTTCATTGGAAAGCATTCTATAGAGATACCAACAAGGACGTATTGGTGATCCTCACCTTCCATCTTGGAAATGAGACGTTCGGACAGATAAGGTTACCAAATTATGAAGCCGATGGTGAGGACTTGATGGAGTACGTCGGCCTTTACAAGGGAAAACTCTCTCTATTTTTGTTTCATCAAGTGGTTAACCCACATCCTTGGCAAGAAAACGATTGCTACTTGTGGGTCATGATGGAGTATGGAATGGAAGCTTCTTGGATTAAGATGCTCAACATTTCAGTACATCCTGGAGTTGTCAGGCCTCTTGTATTTACCAAAAACGATGAAATTATATTTGCAGATTCCGAACAAGACTTGGTTGTGTGTCATTTTGATAGTAACACAGCCAAAATAGTTAGGTTAGAGGAGAGGGGTTACCTTAATTTCACCAACTACATGGATAGCCTAGTTTTGCTCGAAGGCTAAAATGAAGAACGAGGAGCTTATCATGAAGGCCTTATGGTAAGTGTAGTTTATCAAATTATAATACTTTCTAGATATATACAGTCGATGACGTGTTTGATTTTGAAAATTTATTAAGTGTACGGCTCACGTACATGTTAGACCAAGGAACCTTTAGCTGATCTTTCAGCTCGTAATAAATTATATGAACTTTACTATTTAGATCCTTTATCGATTATGTGAAATCATGTGTTTCCCAAAAATGATACCAACTACTCTTGGAAAAGTTACTATTACGCGCCAAAATTGTGAACGATGCAATTAATGTGTAACGTAGCATGCATGGGGCGTCACGTAATAGGGATTTTGGAGAATGAATCACCCTAGGTTGTTATGTAATTAATTTTCTAGTGAAGTACATATATAAGTTTTATTGCAATTTTAGTTTTGTAACTAAGGGTGCTTTGCATTTTGATCTTTCAAAAATTGAAACTTGCAATTTGGTTTGTTATTTTTGTAAATTTCACAGTTTGAGGACACGTTTTTTTGAAAATTTAAAATTTATTGCGAAGCCACATGTGTGAATTACACGTGTCTTCAAATTGAAGTCAGCACATAACTTGCACGTGCCATTTTCTGACAAATTTTTAACTTTCTAGCATTACAAAAATAATGGATCAAATGTCAAGTTTCATTTCTTACTTTACCAAAATGCCAAACACCTATAATTACACATGAGAATAGCAATAAAGCCAATGATATGTATAATTGAAAACACAAAACAAATTATATGGGAGATTCTAGCTAGTTAGTTGTAGTATATACCTGGTAAAAATTATATTAACTTGAATCAGAACATCCACTGACATTCTAATCAAACTTAGGTGGTGTTTACTGTAAGTATGAGTTATTTGGATTATATGATTGATAATCAATACGTGCATGATAAAAAAAAAAAAAAAAACCCTAGAGGGAGTTTACTTAGATTGATTCTTATTGTGAGAATTATAAATATATTATGATGAATAACTTGAAAATTGCCTATTTACCCTTATTTCTATATAAAAATAAAATCATAAATATTGATTGTGTAAAATTTAATATCATTTTCTTTTGAGTAGCACACTTCCTTCTAAAACTTGAAGATAAGGGGGGCGAAGGGGAAGGGGAGAAGACGGTAGGCGGAAGAGGGGGAAAGAAGAAGGGGCCGGTAGGAACGAACACATGGGAGGGAAGGGAAAAAAGACGGGGATGGTGGCGGTAGGGGGTGACGGGGGACAAAAGGAGAAGGGGGAGAGGAGGGAATAAAGGAAAGAGGAAGAAGAAAAGGGGGTACAATAGTAATTTTTTTAGCCCTTATTAGGTTTGAACTACTGTGCCAAATTATATGACCTACCTCTAAGAGTGGATTGAGTTATGGAACTTGCACAATAATTAGATGGGGCATTGCCTAAAACCCGAGCTTTCCACATAGCAAATGAAACACAAGATTGGTTTGGATTTGTTTGTATATATTATATATCTTAATTCACCCTATCACTCAGGTCATCTTTACATCTTATGAATATGGATTATGGTTGGATAGTTTAAAATGTGATCATGCTTGTGATTAGTATGTTTTTTATTATATAATTTAATGTTTACATGATCAATTCGGATGAAGAATTAAGTATGAATTGATATAAAGGTGTGTTTACTCTCAAGTTAAATTTAATAATAAAAGTTTGAAAATACAATATTAAGAGTTTTGATGTATTCCACCTCAATGTCTTTGTTAGCAACGCATTCTCAAATAAAATGAAACCTTACATCTATATGCTCGCTTTGATATGAAACACTGGATTCTTAGCATGAGCAATAACTGATTTTTTATCCATAGTGACTTTAGTTGCTCCATATTGCACAAAATAAAATTCACTTAGCAATCTTCTTAGCCATATTGCATGACATGTTCCCACAGTTGTTGCAACGTACTCCAACTCACATGTTGATGGAGTCATAGTTGGTTGCTTCTTTGAGCACCATGTAATTGTATTTTCTCCAAAGCAAAACACAAATCCAGTAATGCTTTTTCGATTATCAATATCACCTGCATAATCACTATCACAATATCCTATTAAGTAAGCATCATTAGAAAAGGCGTAAAAAATGCCATAATCAGAAGTACCTTTTAGATATTGAAGAATTTTCTTTACAACATTCATATATTCTTCACTTGGATTTTCCATGAATGGACTCACAAATCCCATGCAAATAGTATGTTGGCCCTAGTACATGTCAAATACCAGTCTCCCCACAATACTTCAAAATGTAGTTGAGTTGACCTTTCTTGCTCCATCATTTTTGGAGAGTTTTACTCTATACTCCATTGGAGTATTTACGGGATTGCCTTCCATAATTTTAAATTTTTTATGATCTCCCTTGCATATGCCTCTTGAGAAATGAAAATTCCATGACTTTGTTGTTTCACTTCTATTCCCCAATAATATGACATGAATCCCACGCCACTCATCTCAAATTCTTACGCCATTGCCTTCTTGAATTTGGCATACAAATGTGGAGTATTTTACGTAAGAATAAGATCATCCACATAAATGTATATACATAAAATATCACTTTTTCCTTCTTTACACAAAGTGCATACTCATGACAGGAATCTTGAAAAAGCATTCTTTTGAGACAGTTGTCAAGAAGACTATACCAAGCCTTGATGCTTGCTTGAGCCCATACAATTCCTTCTTAAATTTTAGCACCTTGTCTTCATGACATTTGACCAAGAAACCATCCGATTGTGTAATATACACTTATTCATCAAGAGTTTGATGAATTGGCCAATGATTTTGTGCGACAAGAGCGATCAATAATCGTATAGTCTCCAAGCCAACAATGGGAGCAAAAACTTCTTCATATTCCACACCGTGCTTTTGTTTATACCTCTTTGCACCAAGCCTCGCTTTACCTTTTCACTTCTCCTTCGGCTTTTCTCTTTATTTTGTATACTCATTTGACTCCAATGGCTTCATAACCACTGGGTAGTGTAGCTATCTCTCAAGTGTCATTTTTCTCTATTGAATGAATTTCTTCCTCCATGGTTTGTATTCATTCTCTCTCCTTTTATGACTTCTTTCAAAACGCAAAGGTTCATTATTCATAAATAAGCAAAAAAGATTGTCACCATTTATTGTTTCGTAGTATCATATATGGCACTAATGCTACGATAACTTTGAGGTTGATCAATTGAGCTTGGTGTAGCGGGTTTTGAATTTTCACCTTCAACTTCTTGCTCCTAATTCTCTTCTTATTCTAAATGTGGAAGAAAATTACACATTTCTCCAGTTCCATTAGCCGTCTTCTTTGAACTCCACATCTCTACCAATCACAATATTTTAGCAATAGGATAGAAAGCATATGTACCCCTTGAACTTCTCGTCATAGCCAAGAAACACCATATTAATCTTACTTCGGTTATCAAGTCTTGTTCTCTGTTGCTCCGACATATGAACATATAAAATAGAGCCAAAACTTTTTAAGTGTTTCACACTGGCTTCTATCCACTTCATGCTTCTTGTGGAGTTATTTTCTTCAAACGCCTTATTGGTGATCGATTTAAGAAATAAACAACACATGAAACTACATCGGTCTAAAATTCTTTCGGCATTGTCTTGCTTTTCTGTATAGTCCTTGCCATGTCTAGAATTTTTCTATGCTTGCTTTCTGCAATGCCATTTTGTTGTGGTGTTCTTGAAACAGTCATAAGACATTGAATTCCATGCGTTTCACAATAGACTTTAATTAATTAGAAGTAAACTCACCACATCTATTGGTCCTCAGAGCTTTGAGTTCATAACTACTTTATTTCTCAACAAGGTTTTTGAACCTTTTATTGATAAAAAGTACAAATTATGAACTCTTGTTGAATGAGTGTGGGTTGAAGGAACCACACACATCCGCATGCACAAGTTTTTGTAGAGGTTTATTTGCCCTAGAAAGTGACTCCTTGAAAAAACTTTTTCTTGTTTACTTTCCAAGTAGAAATGCCTCACACAATTGACTAGGGTGATTGACTTTGGGAACCCCTCTCACCATATTCTTTTCTTTTGCATCTTAAGCCCTTCAAAATTGAGATGTCCGAATCTTATATGCCATATCCATGAAGATTCATTGATGCAAGCTTATAGACACTTTGCTTTAACTATATATATTTTAAGCTTGAACATTTGATTACTTCTCATGTCAACTTCTGCGACAAGCCTATCGTCTCGATCTCGATATCATAGATATTTGTCCTCTATCTTCACTTTGTGTCCACTGTCCAAAAGTTGATTGATGTTCAAAATGTTATTCTTCATTTTTGGAATGTAGTAAACATTATGGAAAGTTTGTAATCTCCATTCTTGGTGGCCAAAATGACCATACCTTTTCTCTTGTTCTCTACTTTGGTATCATCTTTGAGCCGAACATCACCGATTACTTTTGTGTTCATTAGCACAAACTTGCTTTTATCTCCAACCACGTGGTTGCTTGCACTGTTGTTAAGTTACAATGTGACAACTTTGCAAATAACTTAGAAAAAAGAGTTTAAATAAAAGTATAAGAATTTCCTCGTAAAATAATTAGAAAAACTTAGATTTATGCAAAAAGTTTTAATATGGTATGTTCAGAAAACAGAATTGGAAATTAACTGAAAAAGAAAATTAAAATACCCTCTTTTTAGTTTTTGGTCAAATATTGTAGTTAGAAAATTCCCAAATTGGTGGAAACATGTGAAATTCCAACTCCAGGCTGTGCTGGAAATTGAATTTGAATTTTTGGACCATTATTACATGTAATTATTATAATTAAATTCTCTGAAATCTGACTACTCTAATGGCATGAAACTCTTAATTGCCGTTACAAATTCACTACTCCTGTCTACATTCACTACAGATGGGGATAAACAGACCATGAAATTCAATTAAAATTTCCTCATCTTCCTGAACCCAACCCAACAATTTCTCAACATTGTTCGAACAAACCCTAGTTTTTTCTTTTCCCTTGGGACCAAGATGCTGCCAACTCTTCCCTTTGAAATAATAACAATTATCCTCATGATGCTGCCAACTGAAACCCTAGTGAGGTTTCAGTGTGTGTGCAGAGCTTGGCGAGATTTGATAAGACATCCTATGTTCATCAAACAACACTCAGAAATTCGGGCATCAAAAGGTAAAGGCTATCTTCTTTACTTCCCGATGTACCATCAGCCTGGTCGGGCTTTTCGGTTGCTTTGTGAGGAAACTTTTGAGCAAGTTCGGGAGATCGATATCCCTTTTCGACCCATTGATATGAGTTTAGTTGTAATTGGTTCTTGTAATGGTTTGTTGTGCCTCTCTGATTCTCATAGGTTTGGCACGGTCATATATGTGTGCAACCCTTACATAAGACGATATAAGGTCATAAACCATCCGATCACTGGGGTTGTCGGATCGTCGGACCCAAGAAATGATCATACTACTTTAGGGTTTGGATACTATGATAAGACCGACGACTACAAGATCATTAGAATTGTAGCCCCAGGTGATGAACATGATGACTATTTGGATTTGAGTTTCAAGTATCACGAAACTGCACAACATACTAAAGTTGAGGTTTATTCGTCGATCACTAACTCTTGGAAGAACGTCGAGATGGAGGGCTTCTCGTGGAGCATGTACGATATCAAGTCTAGACTAGTAGTCTGTGACTCAGTTCATTGGAAGGCATTCTATAGAGACACCAACAAGGACGTAATGGTGATCCTCGCCTTCCATCTTGGAAACGAGACGTTCCAACAAATAAGGTTTCCTAATTATGAAGTCGATGGCGAGGACTTGACGAAATGCATCACCCTTTATAAGGGACACCTTTCTCTATTTTTGTTCAATCTTGTGGATCATCAACATCCTTGGCAAGAGCAATATTGCTACTTGTGGGTCATGAAGGAGTATGGAGTGTACAGTTCTTGGACTAAGACGCTCACCATGACGGTAGCTCCTGGAGTTGTCAGGCCTCTCGGCTTTACTAGAAATGATGAAATTATATTTGAAGATTACGAACAAGACTTGGTTGTGTGTCATTTCGATAGTAGCACAGCCAAAGCCCTCAAAGTCGAGGCGATGGGTCTCCTCTACCTCGGGTCGTACATGGATAGCCTAGTCTTGCTCTAGGGCTAAAATGAAGAACGAAGAGCTCTCATGAAGACAGAATCGTATGTGTTGTCTATCTAATAATAGTACTTTCGAAATATATATAGTTGATAATATGTGTCTGATTTTGAAAGATCATTTAGTTTACGGCACACGTACATGTTAGATCGGGAAATCTTTAGTTGTTCTTTCAGGTGGCAAAAAATTCTATGAATGTTATTTTTTAGATTCTTAATCGATCATGTGAAATAATATGGTTTCCAAAATGATACTAACTACTTTTTGAAAAGTTACTATTATGCGTCAACATTGTGGACGATCAATGTAATTAATTTATAGCGAATCCTACATAAGATTGTCATGTACTAGGGTTTTTGGACAACATAAATCACCCTAAGTTGCTATTTAATTGATTACGGGCAAATTTTTGAGTCAAGTACATGATATAGGTTTTATTACAATTTTGGTCCCATAACAATAGATACTTTGCTTTATGATCTTTTCAAAAATAAAACTTGTAATTTGGTCTATTATTTTTAATTTAATACCCATTTTGCCGTATACTTAAAAGTTGGGCAAAAAACCACACGGCAAGTCGTGTGTGTCCAATATTGCAGTAAAGCCAATGATATATATATATATATATATATAAGGTGAATAGCAAGTTATCTTCCTGTAATATTAAAAATGAGCATATTATCCTCCTATAAAAAAAATATAGCAATTTACAGCTCTATACTTTTTAAAATGAAGCAATTTACCTCCTTATACAGGGAGGTAAATTGCTTCATTTTAAAAAATATAGGGAGGTAATTTGTTGTATTTTAAAAAAATATAAGGAGTTAAATCGCTATTTCTTTTTTCATAAGGAGATAATTTGCTCATTTGTAATATTACAAGTGAGTTGCTTGCATTTTTTCATATATATATATATATATATATATACACACAAACCAATGTTCTAATCAAACTCCCGCAACATAATTTTTTCTTAGCAACCAGTTTTAGGTCTTGACAAAGTCATTTGTAGACATCCCTTTCAGTTGTTCTATCAATGTTAATTAATTGGCCATGCATCTCTTAATTTCTCTTACAAACACTGTCATGTAATTAGATGCAGCAGTCCTGCAATAACTATTGATTAGTTAGTACCTTTGAGCTAATTAAAATAAGGGTTTGGGATGAATTATTTTTGTTTAATGAGTTATGATAACACATATGATCATCATTCTATTTTCATTTCACTCCTAAATGTGCTTATATTAATTTCAACTTTTACACTTTCACAATTTTTTCATGATGGTTTTGATGGGATCTTAGTAACTGTCACATATTGAATTTTCAATTTCAAATTACGTGGTATTTTTTATTTTATTTAATATATACAGTCTTCAACGTATATAAAAATAACATCATGTATTTTATTTTTAATAAAAATTTATACTCGTGGTGTGATTACATTTAATAGAATCAAAGATATAATAGAATTGTAATAGAAAATTTAATCCGCCTTTCTATGTTGCCACATTATATTATCTACTTGATTGTGTTGCATCTTGTATTCCAATATTTATTTTATATGACGCACTAGAAAAAATATTATTTTTCACTACTGTAATTACTATAGCTAAAAGAAGAAAATTTTAGCAAATACAAATCAATCACGAGTTCACAAAGGCTAGTTGCAAATATTGATTAATCATGATAAAAATTTAAACTTTTTCTTTGGTTTTATCGAACAGTGGTTCATAGATTTTTAAGCCGTCATCATTTATAATGCAGCAAAATTCAATTTTTTATAATGAAAAAAATCCAGAGACCCCCCCGTGATAATAGGAATGTTAAAAAAAAAACTATGAAAATTAAAGATCAAATATCCCCCTATGATATAAAATAAAGTTCAGAAAACCCCCTCCGTACAAAATTGAGTCACACACGCTTTGACTATGATTTTTCTAGGAAATACCTTTTTTTGACATTTTTGTCCTTCTCTCACATTTAATATATATAATATTATATATATTTATTAATAATAAAATATTATTTTATATAATAATTATTTTAATTAAAATAATATATATTTTTATTAATAACAAAATATTATTTTCTATAATAATACTTAATCATTTATATGATAAAATGTTATTTTAATTAAATTAATTTAATTGGAAGAAGATGGGCGGGGGGGAGGGGAAGCAGGTGGGGTGGAGAGTTATAATTATTATTTTGAATTTTTTTTATAAATTATAATTATATATATTATAAATATATTTTAATATTTATAAATTATAGGAAAAAGTATTATTTTAGTCCGCTAAGTATGTCTAATTTTAATTTTAGTCCGATAACTATGTCCATTTTTGTTTAGGTCCAGTAACTTATGAAATTGCTTACTTTTAGTCCTCTGGTAAATTTTCGGACAATTTTACCCCTATGAGTGCATTTGGTCTAAAACTGCCTTTCAAAAGTTGCATAGGGGTAAAATTATCCGAAAATCTGCCAGAGAACTAAAAGTAAGCAATTTCGTAATTTACTGGATCTAAAAAAAATGGACATAGTTATCGAACTAAAATTAAAATTAGGCATACTTAGCGGACTAAAATAATACTTTTTCCTAAATTATATATATTATAAATTAAAATAATTTTATATTAATAGGCCGAATTTGACCGGTTGACTAGAAGGGTATTTTAGTCATTGTTTCTAAAAAAATAGACTCACATTGATCAGGGGGCAGTGTGATTATTTATTCATAAAATATGGGTAGTTTTTATATTAAAAAATTTATAAGGGGTATTTTTGGTATTTTGATATATTGGGGGTCAAAATGAATTTAACCCTAATAAATATAGTATAACCAACAACTAATACATGCTTCCTAAAAGAAATTGACAAATATATATATGCTTAACCAAAAGTTAAATATTTAGATAATAAATAAATAAATATATTTTATCATTTTTTAAAAAATATATATTAAAAAACCGATATCTAGTTATTCATTTTGTTCTAAAAGCATAAATATTTAATAACTTAATTTTATTACCAAATTAATAAAATCTTTTCATGAATTTTTTTGTATATTTATTGTACTAATTTATTAGCTAACTTTTGAGTTTGTAAAAAAAAATAAAATTTGAGCTATTTAATTCACTAATTATATTTTACTTTATTATAAATAAAAGATATTGTTTTCCAATTAAGAAAATTTTAATATTAAACTTAAAATGCAAATTACTAATAAAAAGAATTTTTTTGGACATATGTATAATATAAGGGCAATATTGTCTAAAAATTATATTGTAGAAGATAAGTGTTATATTTATTAGTTTATGAGGGTAATTAACACATGATGAAATTTAGAGAAGCAAAGTGTATTTTATCCTATTAATTAGTTTGTTTTTCTTTTTAGAAAAAGAACACATCTAAGTTATATGAATTTAATATTTATCCATCTTTTTCAAGTTGAAAATCGTTTTTGTTATTTCATTAATTAGGTTAAATTATAAATTATTATGTATTTTGTATTTATTATGTATGTATACACTAACATATTGCTTTAATATTAATTTGAATAGTTCAAATTACTAATTATTTCTCTACATAATAATTTTAAAAACATATTTTTTTCTAGTTAGGAAACAATCTTTAATGTTTATTTCAGAGCCGAATGCAACTTAACGTATAGTCCAAGGGCGCAAAATATACTTAATTAAAAAATAAAAATAAAATAAGTTGAATTAGTTGAAATAATTTTTCTAAGTATGTGATTGAATATGAATAAAAATAAACGAAAAAAGTATTATATTAGTCCGCTAAGTTTGCCTAATTTTAATTTTAGCCCGATAACTATGTCCATTTTTGTTTAAATCCAATAACTTACAAAATTGCTTACTTTTAGTCTTCTGGCAGATTTTCGAACAATTTTACCACTATGCAACTTTTGAAAGGCAGTTTTAGTCCATATGCACTCATAGGGGTAAAATTGTCCAAAAATCTGCCAGATAACTAAAAGTAAGCAATTTCGTAAGTTACTGGAGCTAAACAAAAATGGACATAGTTATCGGACTAAAATTAAAATTAGGCATATTTAGCAGACTAAAATTAAAATTAGGCATATTTAGCGGACTAAAATAATACTTTTTCCAAAATATACTGATGATAGTTGATATAATCTGAAAAGAAGTATTATACATATATAATTGTTATAGTTGATGTGAAATATTTTAAACGTAACGAAATATATACAAAATATATTTTGAAAATATTTTTCTCAAAATAAGATGAGATGAAAAAAATCTCAAAATATTTCAAATTTTCATAATTATTCAAAATTTAAAAATATTAATTACATAAGCATTTGTCATCAATTCTAAACATCAGAACATGCCCCTATTATATATATCAAGAATATTACAAACATTATCTTAAATCAACACACTCTTTTAAAACTCAATAATTACATATATAGATAAATCGCAATTACTTTATATAAATAAATTATACGCGTACAAGAAATAAATATGAACATAATGAAAGAAATAAAATTTAAATACGAATATATAATTATGTGATTTTTTTAAATAATTATAGTAATTAGAAGAATTATTTGGCCAAATAATATCTATAAAATACTATATATAACATAACTGTCATCATGTATAATTTGCATCGACGGCTATAGTTTGATTTAAATTTTTTGAATGGAATATAAATAAAAAAAAGTCTTGGGAAATATATTTATTAAGTAAATATTGTTTATGCTACCATGCATGTTGGGCCTATTAATTGGGCTCGCATATGGGCTGGGTTGCTCAATCTGCTTCGGCCCGTATATTCTAGTTGGAAGGGTCGGGCCAAGCTGTGACATGATGTACGTACCTAGAACGATAATGTTATAAAAAGGGTTAAATCCATTTTGATCTCATCTAATATGTTAAAATATCAAAAATCTCTTTATGAAATTTTTAATATCAAAAATCATTTTACGTTACGAATAAATAATCGCACCGTCCCATAATTAATTTGAGTCTATTTTTTTAAAAATAATAACTAAATACTCTTCTAGTCAACCGATCAAACTAGGCCTATTAATATATAATTATTTTAATTTATAATATATATAATATATACTATTAAAATATATTTATAATATATAATTATAATTTATAAAAAAAATAAAATAATAACTATAAACCCCCACACCCGCAGCGTTGCCCAGAAGTCAAGGGCAACCGCGTCGCCTTCGCAGATGATGGACGACCATCGTCGTCCTTGCTGCGTCGTGCCCTCCTCTTCTTTGCTGCCGCCGCTGTCTTATATATATATATTAATTTTTAATTAATTTAATTAAAATAATATTTTACTATATAAATAATTAAGTAATTATTATAGAAAATAATATTTATTATTAATAGATATATATAATATTATATATATTAAATATGAGAGAAGGGAAAAAATTTCAAAAAAAATGTACTTTCATAGAAAAAGCAGTCAAAGCGCATGTGGCCCAATTTTTCTATGGAAGGGTTTTTTTGAACTTATTTTATATTATATGGGATTTTCTTAACATTGTTATTATCATATGAAAGGTCTCTGAATTTTTTTCATATTCATTGTGTAGCTATTATATAAATAAATAAATATATATATATATTAATTTATACTCCACTTTTAATTTAAACTCTACACATACTAAAAATATTAATTAAAAAATAATTTGGTGAAGATTTAATGTGCAAAATACTAAAATATATTAAAAATAATACGATTTGTTAAGGCATAAGAAGCATTTTTGTCCAACAAAGGGGTAAGTGTTACATTTATTAATTAGAGGGTAAATATTACTTGATGAATGATTTAGGGGCGCAAAGTGTATTTTACCCTAATTAATATTTATTTTAACCAAATTTTGGATACTTTTGGGGGGAGAAATGAGTCCATTATATTTTCTTAATATATAATTTGTTAGGAAAAATAATATTTTTAATTCCATAAATTATCCATGTCACTTTTGGTCTCACTCATTACGGGGTTAACACTTTTAGTCCCATAACTCACAAAAAAAGTACTTTATGCACTTTTTCATCTACAATTTAACGATGTACGTCACGTGCTTAGCACGTTGCCGTTAAGTATTTTTTGTTTGAGAAAAAAAATGGCCCTTTTTTCAATAGTAGGATATGAGTGATTCATTTGGTCTACTTGATTTACTTGTAAAAGACATGATTCTTTGTATTGCTTCTATTTGACTTTAACTTATAGAAATATGGTAGTGATATGATTCAAATTTTGTGAGAGAAGAGAGAAACCACTCTTATCTTTTTGCCTTAATTTCTTTCAAAATTTATTTTTGCTCCCTCAAATTTAATTATATTTTTCCCCGAAAATGGTCCCAAGTTGGAAAATAAACCAATTTTCTCTCCAACAAAAAGTAATTAATGATCACATGCTAGGCACGTTCACTACACCGCTAAATTATAAATAAAACAGTGGATAAGGATCAAAAATAATAATTTTTATCAGTTATGAAACTAAAAGTGTTAATCCCATAATAAATGTGACCAAAAGTGAAACGGACCTAACTATATGGGACCAAAAATGTTATTTCCTCTAATTTGTTACAAGTATACATTACAAGTTTTAATCATCGATAATCAATAAACATAATTATCACTAACTAATCATTGTTATTATAGTTAACCTTATCTATAGCATCCCAAATTTTTCGGATGTTCCTACATAGACGAAAACCTACTATTAAAGTAAATCAATACACTCAAATTGATGGGACTCCACCCCATCACTTCATAGTGATAGAATCGAGAAAATGCAAACAATCATCTTTTAATATATTAAATGAGGAAATTATATTTATGAAAAAAAAATAGTAATTTATTTCTCTATATTTTTAAAAATACAGTAATTGGCCTTCCTTTATTTTTTAAAATAAAGTAGTTTACCTCCTTATCATTTTAAAAAATACAAAAATAAATTACTATTATTTTTTCATAAAAAATAATTTACTTATTTATAATATTAAAAAATAAATATATTTTATTAAACTCGGTTTCAACCTCAACTTCATAAATTAAATGAACCATCATCAATAAGATTTTAAATACAATCTAAGAGTACGGAGTGCATTAAAACTTACTTTATACCAAAAAATAAAAATAAAAAATAAGAATGAGGTCAAAAGCAATCACAGCCGTACAATTGCTGTAAGTAATTTTGAATGAGAAGACGTGGGCGCTCCATCAGGGAAGGTGTATTTGCAGGGAATCTTTTCCCTTTCTCCTCCTTCAATTATTTGAGAGAGAGAGAGAGAGAGAGAGAAAAGCAGTTTGTTGCAGAGAAATAATAATATACGTAGCAGTACATGAGAATGGAGAGGGGAGGATGACGCCATCAACGTCGGAGAGGTGTCTTATCGGAGGGGACAAATGATGAGGGGAGAAGTGACAGATCGGACGGCTGACAGCGACTCCCTGGCTGGACGGGCGTCCATAGGTGCAGCATCCCGCGGCCTAAGCGGGAGCTTTCTTCTGACACAGAAGACGTAAAGCCTTTGCAGGTTTTGACTCTCCCACAGTCCCTTTTTTTATTATTATTATTTTTAAATATAAATAAATGACTTTTTTTTTAAATTATAATAATAAATTATTCACTGCTCTCTGACATAATTATAAATATCTTCTCATTATTTAGAAATTGTAAATAATTTATCAAATTAAAAATAGTTGTGTAACTCCCAGACAATGAGATAAAAATTATTACTTTATCTTCAGTGATTTTTCTAGAAAAAAATTATATAAAAGGTGGGTAAGTAATAATGCATATTGCATAATAATCCATAAAATATTTCAAAAAAAATTAAAAAAATATATAAAATTATAGTTCATAATCCAAAAGAGTATTATAGTCAGTTCACCATAATAATTAGATGAAAGCCTAATGGAGGCCAATGGAATGGGTTCATTGTTAGACAAACATTAAAAACTAGGGGGATAGTCGCAATTTTTCAAACAATGGGGAGGTATTTGTAATTATGTCAAATTTATGGGTGATGGTTGTAACTTAACCTAATTATAATAAAAATCATAAAAAAATTAATTAATCTACATCCCATATCAACTAAGACATATATTACAAAAAATAAAAATAATTGTCAATAAAATAAATTAATTGATAATTTTTTATATTGTTACTAATTATATATATATATATATATTGTGATAAGAATTTTTATTTTGTTACAATAACGAATTTTATAGTTTTAATAGTAACAATTATAGAGCACGTCTTTAGTGTTTCTGTCTTTTTTGGTCTGTTTTTTTAATTTGATTTTTTTTATATATTTATTCATCTTATAACTTTTCCACTTTCCCATTATCTTTTGATATTTACTTTGTTTTTATTTTTTTTCATGCATCTTTTTTGTACATTATTTTATATAGTGGTAAAATTAATATTGCTATAGTGATAGTTTAATTATCTGTAGAGATAATTTTATATAATTTTTTTCACTAATAATTATATAGTGGTAAAATTAAAATTATTGGCATACATTTATTATATATTCTTTAGTGATTCTTTTTAAATAATCACTTAATATTGGTATTAATATCATATTTTTTTTAGTAGTGATATATAAATTAGTCATTGTCCTGATTTAAAAAAAGAATTAAATATAAAAAAACATATAATTTGATAATTGAGAATTATGTGAGATAGACTAATATTATGAAAAGAAATTAAAATGAAGAATAATTATATTTATACCCCTGATTTATGGTCTATTTCTATAAATTATCTGTTTTTTGAAAAATTAAATATACATCCAACTAAACGTTAATATCATTTATACAAACGTTTTTATTTTTTGAAAAATTACATATACACTTTCAAAAACGTCATATTATTACACAAATTATTCTCCCTATATTTTAGCTACCAGAAGTTATTTATGTAATTATGCAAAAAAAAAAAAGAATAATTAGTGTAAATAAATCATATATTAGGGATGTAAATGTAATAATCCCAACAAAAATTAAGTCACGGATATATGTATATCAGAAGCAAAGTAAGTGAGAAAATATACCATGATAATAATTATTTCATAAATCATTTATAATAGCTAGAAAATTTTTACCGCAGTTAATTCACATTCTCGTCATGGTTTTACTTATAGCTAAAATATTATCATAATTTTTAGTTGTTTAGGCCTCAACGACTAATAATTTTTGTACAGATGTAGTTAATAATTAGTATTTAATATAATTTTTAACTTTTAGTATTAATAATTAACCAAAACAAAAAAGTCATATTTCTTTTAGTGTCAATATATTTAGAATATAGATTAATTTAGCTATAAATTTGAAACCTTTGGTTCCTAAATATGTCCCCACTAGAAGAAATTTAATATTTTAATCATGAGTAACTATTATAGTAAAAAATAAATAATCGTAATAAATAGTTATTGACCGAACATATCGTAAGAGAAATCAATCTATTCCACAAAATGTGGGAATTCGAACCAAAGAGGCTACAATTAAAGAATTCAAACTCATCATAAACTCGAATTTTCTGTTGGATCGATCGAAACATAACATAATGAAAAAGAAGCGCACGTCCCCTTCAAAGAACTTTGTCATAAAATATGAACTCAGGATGGTAAAATCCCACATGACCATGCAAACCTTGAAGGAAAGCATGAGAAATGCTTCAACTCTACACGAAAAATGTACAAAAACATCTAACGGAATGAGGTCGTTCTTTACTTTCTACAGCCTGCCATGAGTGGTTCCCGGACTCGCCAAAGTTAAGACCACACCTTGAAGTTCACTATTAACCCTCGAATCTTTTCCTAGAGCAAGAAGGGCTCGGTTCTCTGGAGACGATCTTCTTGATTCAGTTTGAGTTTGTTCCGAGCTGTGACAGGGTGGTGGAGCAAGCATTTTGGCCGGCTGCTGAGGAAGCCTCGGACAAGCAACATTTTGGCCAGAATTTGCATGATTAACAGCAATCTGGTGAGCGAATAGTGATGGTTGTTGGCCAAGAACGGCACCTCCCGACACGACATCAGGTCCCTTGGTATCAAAATTAACAAGAAGTTCATGTTTAGGAACTTTAATAATTTGGGGGTGGGGGGTGGGGGTCAGGGAGTTCTGTACTACAGTACAGGAGCTTACTGGAGCAAATAACACGCCCCTAAAGACCTTTCCATTAACAGTGGCGGTCATTAGGTAGCCAGAATCAAATGCCCCGTCAACTTGGCCGCGAACTTCAGCTCCAATCTGAGGACAAAAAACGAAAATACCAAGAATTAAGAATCAGTAACTAAAATCAACTTGCTGCCATCCCAGAGGAATACGGTTTCTAAGAGTAAACGTGCGTGTCATACCAAATTTCTGCCCACGGATACGGATTCTGCTGCCTTGCACTGCGCTCGACATGCATCAGCACAAATTACGTTTGCATGTTCGTGTTGTATCTGATTAGGATGCTCGGAAGATAAATATAGATCAGGGGACATCCTGGAAATACCGTGTTTCGTGTTGGTCTGGTTTACAGGAAGGGTATTAAGCCGATAACAGGTAGGACTGAAAATTTTCTGCCTAAACAGCGGATGAACTCTAGACGACGGGTAAGAGCAGCTGATGCTTTTCTTCACATGAGTTGGTTCATGCTCAGATTGGGACGGAGATGATTGCTGCGACTGAGAACGAGATTGCTCTTTGGGCTCAGATTTCTGTTCGGGCACATTTGAATTACTAGTCCTTCTCCTCTTAGGATGCAACATGTCTTCAAGAAACGGAAACAAGAACCGTCACTCGTGACAACACATTTTGGTGCGCACAAGAAAACATTGCGATACTAACCGGAGCTAAAACAGAGCTGCTTGGGAACAGATTCAAGCTCTTCGACGTCTACTGATGTTAGATCTTCAGCATCACCTATAAGTATTGTGGTCCGCTGCAAAGGTCGAAATAAGTTAGTGTATCGTTTGACAAGCAATATGCACAAAGCAGACTTATCCAGTGTACATTATTATTCTCTGTTTTATTGAAAAACATTTTCGTTTCATCTTTGTGCGTGTTTCCGAAAGCTCTGCATGTGAGTGAATCAATCGGTAAGATGAGTAGCTCGTTGAGAGGACGTTCATCCTCTCCGCACCTGAAACGTTAACGGAAGCTCGGTAAAACTCATAGGTGAAGAGAACAGACTCCAGAGGGAAATTAAAGTCTCACCCTCCGAAGATGGCTATGCCCATGGTCGTGACAGTGGCTGTATGAGAAAACCGTCCTTGAGATTTTTGCGAGCACAGATCGAGCTGATCCCAGGAAGACGTTATGACATCGAGAACCCAAATATCGCTGTAGTATTGCTTGTCACCGACTCCGCCAAGCATATAGACCTGCATTGGTAGATACACATGTGCTTGGTTTTAGCGTCATACACTAGTATCATGCTCAAGCCGTAACACGAACGAGAGATACTCTCGGGGACAGTTCAGATCCTCTGTTCTACACTGGTACTTAGTTCACATATACACGCTATGTGCATAAAATTGCAAGTGATTCTGAACTTCTCTATGCTTAACCAGTACAGTTGGAAATTAAACATCAAGTCCAAATTAAGTCATCAACAGCTGTTCAAGAGAATTACTTGCCTTAGTGCCTACACTCACAGCAGCATGGCCAGCACGGGCATCGGGTGATGGTCCACAAACATCCAGCTGAGATAGGACGTTTACGAACTTAATTTCGTTACTTATAAAGCAGTGTATTTAGGAACTAAGAGAGCACGGGAGACGAAATTCATACCCTCGACCAAATCAGCTTATTCAAGTCGAGCACACTAACATCACCTTGGTACCTATCGCCAGAGTCCCCGCCAAACACGAAAAGCCGGTTCCCAACAGCCACAGAGCTATGACTATCACGAGGAGCAGGCACGTTTCCGCTCACCTCAGGGGAAGACCACTCCATATTTTTCAGGTCCAAAATATGCAAATCGTTCAAATAATTCGCCTCCCCTTCTCCACTTCCCCCAAACACCACTAACTTCTCGTCACCAACAACATTAGCCGTGTGACTTTCGCGAGCTGAAGGCGGATTCCCACGGCATTCAGGACGCATCCACTCCCGAGAAACGAGATCCAGTACGTGAAGATCATTCACCTTCTTGGAACCATTAGTACCTCCAAACACTAGCATCCGGTGCCCAACAAGAACGGCAGTGTGGCTGTCTCGAGGACCCGGCCCCGGCCCCGAAGTCTTGAGAATGCTCCAAGTCATCGTAGCGAGATTACACACGAGCACGTCACTGAAATGCACACCCCCACGACACCCCTGCGACAATAAATCAAATGATCGGTCGACTGCAGTTTCGTTCTGCATTAGTATAAAGCGATCAACGACTCATCGATTTCATACCTAATGTTTATTGACAAGCATGAATTGCAGCTAACAATTCAGAACATTTCTGTAAATCAAATTGCTAATATTACTACAATGATTCTTGCAATAAATATCTCATATTACTTCAATTTAGTCCATTACAAGAAAAAACAAAAATTCAAGAAAAATAAGAATAACAATTCCCCACCCCCTTTATAGTGCATCTTTTCACAGATGAACATATAAGATAAATTTCCACAAACTACATAAAAACGAAAGAGTGCACTCAAAAAAGCACCCCCCTCTACCCCACCCCCTACCTTTATTAGTCTTGAGAGATATGGAAATTTCAATTAAAATCTCCATGCTACAAACCCTCTACAAATTAGAGAAAAATGAATTTGGAAACAAGAGACAAATAAGTAAAAGAAAGAGGTAAAAACACTAAGTCCATTCAAGAAAGTGAAGGTGCCCTCTTGCCAAATTCCAACACAAACAAGAAATGCAAGAAATTCAAGGGAAAGAAACAAGGAAAGGTATATAAAAAGACAGGCAAGAGGGAAAAGAAAAATCAAAGTCCCAATAACCATAGATATTAATTACATGACCAGAAGTAGATATAGAGACAACTCAACTCATATACAGGAAATAACAAGAAAACCTTAAAAAAAAACATGGTACCTGCTCATGAGATTGAAACCTTAACAAGAACAACAAAGTCAAAACTACACACACACACACACATCATGCAAAAAAACTTACACCAAATATGTAAAGCAAACCATTGAAGTAGCAGGCAGAATGCCCCCATCTCTCAGAAGGGTTAGAGCCCATCATCTTAGGACACAACCACATTGCCTTGTTTCTTGCAACAACTTCTCCTAAAGACCCCATTTTTATTTTATTTTTTCCTGAATTTCTCTTGTAGAGTGTGTCTACTGTGTGTTGTCTGTGTAAAATTCTTGAGTATATGTATAGTTTCTTTGAATGCATATAATAGCCTTCTTGACTGACAAGGATGGGAAGAGAGAGAAGAAGAAAGAAAAGAAAAAAAAAAAGGGAGAGAGAGAGAGAGAGAGAGAGAAGAGAAGGGTCAAATTAAAGAGAAGATGGAGAAGCCAAGTGACATATCAACTATCAATGTCAATGGACATGAAAAGATGGGCGCTTTCAAGTCCGAATCACTGTGCCACCAACACATCAAACACAACCCCCTGCTCATATATATATGTAATTCTAATATTTTTGTTTTAAATAATTTGCATAATTTAAGTAAGTAAAATTAATTAAATTTTCATGTCAATGAATGAAGAATTGTAAAGGGTTTAATTATATATATGTATATTTATATTAGGATACATTACACTGACAATGATGTTTTAAGGTTAAATTTAAATATATAAATATTTTTTATTTTTTTATAAAATATAATTTATGTTTATGTAATTTAGTGGTAGAAGAAAAGTAAAAAATAATTGGGATGTCCTTTATTCGTTGTTTCCCATATAATGTTTAATGTTGTTTATTTGTTTCTGGAGTTTTGGTCAGTTGTCTAACTGAAAATGATGGAGTAAGAGAGAGAGAGAGAGAGCATTGGGTTGTGGGAAATGGTGGCAACTCCTTTCCTCTCTCTCTCTCTCTTTTACGTCTCAATCACTTCTTTTCTCACAATTTTTCATTATTTTTTTCTTAAAAACATATTTTCTATTTTTTAATTATATAAATATAAATTTGTGTTTTGGTAAAAAAAAATATATATTGAATTAATTATACTTAAACCTGAAAATATAAAATTATATATTTTTTTAAAAAATTCTGAAACTACATTTACATTCCCTCCGAAAATTCATGTTTACACACGACCTTCTTTTGTTAGGATTTGAACAAAAAATTGCTGATATTAGTAAAAATAATTACATAAAATTTTAATTTTGTCATTTATTATTTTTATGTAATAATTTTATAGGTATGAAGAAAAAAAATATAATGATGTTACCCATACTCACTATATATATATTATATTATTCTTTTATAAGTACAAAATGTATGTAAAAATGTTAAATGATAGTAAAATAAAAAATTATGTAATTTTCTTTTTTGTTTACGTCAGCATTTTTCACCCAAAACTTAACGGGAGTGGGTAAGATGTAAAACGAGAATTTTTGAATGAAATGTAAGTGTGGTTTCCAAACGTTTTGAAATAATGTACGATTTACCATTTTCAGATGGAGTCTGAGTGTAATTAACTCAATATATAAAACAAATAAATTATTACATTTTCTATCTAATCAAAATACATAATTTAAATTAAAAAAGAAAATAAGATTTAAAAAACACTTGAAATATGTGTTTATTTATAAAAAATAATTACATCTACGCCTCTGATCTATGACCTATTTATAATAAATCACACACTTGCTTTTTGAAAAATTACAAACACACCTATCAAAAATGTCAACATCAATTTACACAAATCACTCATATTTTTCAAAAAATTACAAATACATTCCTTAATAAGGCCAACAACATTACAGAAATTACTTCTATTTTTTTTTATTAAGAGTGATATGTGTAATTAAAAAATATATATATAAATAGTTTATATAAATAGATTATAAATTCAAAGATGTAAATATAATTATTTTTATATATTATAGCATAAATGTACGTACATTGTATGTATAAATTCTCGGGATTGATGGAAGAGAAAGGCAGGCAATTTTGAAGGTGGGGTGGGGTGCAAGTGGAAATGCGTCTTCTCAAGGTGTTTGTAAGAAGCGTGGGGCTCTGTGTTGGGTTCAAGTTCTTATTTTAGTTTTGGGAATTGGAGTGGGCACAGTTTCCCTCAAATTCTCTCCAATTTATTTATTTTTTCTTTTTCTTCCCCCTAAAATGGGTTCTTTTCAAATCTCTTCCCTACAAAGTACAGTAAAATCTCTATAAATTAATACTTTATAAATTAATAAACTCTTTAAAATAATAAAATCTTCCGGTGCCGACTTGGGCCTTTGTAAAAAATTATCAAATTCGATAAGATAATAAAATAATAATTTTTTGGAAAATTCCTTTATAAATATTAGGTCCCATTAAAACTCTAAATTAATAATTCATAAATATTACAATTATAAATATTATGGTAATTTACTAAAATGTGAAGTCTGTAATGCTTTACGCATTTGATCATTCATGGATGATTTTGCGATGCCTTTTAGATGAGAAGACATGGTTGGGTGTTATGAATTATTTTATTATCATATTGTGATTTATGTAGTATATGTTTCATTCATCATGCATGAATATATTTAATTGGGTATAATAGTTATTTAAGTGCAACGAATTAATGTAAACATGTATATTTAAGTTATTCCAATGAATTGATACATGTGTCTATGAATATAATAGTTAATTGTAAATAATGAATTGATATTATACATTAATATATTTAATTAGTTATAAAAAATTAATTGATGCATGAATATAATCAATGAAACATATATGAATTCATTTATTTTCAATACATATGTACTAAATTTGCTGAATTTAAAAAAGTCTCTCTTTTAATTAATAAAATATTAATTTATCGATAAATTAATAAAATTTCATGGTCCCAAGGTTATTAATTTATAGAGGTTTTACTGTAGAATGCGTTATAATATTTATTTATATTGAAAATATTAGCAATTACTAATTAATAGCATTTGATTTTATTTATATATATATGAAGAAAATTCATTTAAATTATTATAACCCCTTATTTTAAACCATTAAAAAAATGCATTCTTTAAGTGATAATTGGCTTTGATTGTGAAAAATCCAGCACTAGGATTAATGGTATTAATAGTAGGGATAATTATATCTATGCGTCCTGACCTATGGTTTATTTATATAAATTATCCCTAATTTTAAAAAATTACACATACACCTCAAAAAACGTTAATATCATTAAAAAAAATTACCCTTACCTTTTGGTGGACAGAAGTGGTCTCTGTAATTACGCGAAATATATGGATAGTTTGTGTAAATAGACTATAGGTTAGGGGGTGTAAATGTAATCCCTTAATATTAATTTGGGTTAGTTACACTTAGCTCCCATTTAAAAATGCAAAATTATACTTTCATTCAAAAAGAATTAAAATTACACTTGTACCCCTCCAATAGTTCTTTATTTACAACTATACATCGTTAGTTTGGGTTTACACAGAAAATGTTTATATTAACAAAAATTTGCATAAATTTCAATTTTACTCATTCAATATTCTTTATTATTTATTGATAAAGATACCCTAGTAATTTTTTTTAAATTGTAATAGGGTAAATGTAATATATAAAGTAAAATGGTAAATTGCAGCCACATCTCCTGAGATTTGACATAATTATAAATACATTCTCATTATTTTAAAAAATTAAAAATACCTCCTGATTTTAACATTACAACGAGCTCTTCCGCTAGGTTTTCATTCAACTTTAGTGGTGAAATCTCCAAAATACCCTTTTAAATTATGAATTATAATTTTATATACTTTTTAAAATTTTATAAAATATTTTAATGAACTAATATTTTTAATGGATTATTTATTTCACCCACCTTTAATTTGTTTAAATATTTTATTTATAAAAAAATAAAAACAAGGGTGAAATAGTAATTTTTATCTATGGACTACATAATTATTTTTTTATTTGAGAAAGATATTTATAATTTTTCAAACAATAAGGAGTTATTTATAATTATCCCAAACTTCAAGAAATGTAGTTGTAATTTACCCAAAATTAAAAGGATATAATTATAATAAAATATTATTTTTGAATTATTACTATTGGATAAATGTGTAGCATTGATGAACGATCCATTGTCAATGATTTATACAGAATGTTGAATAAAGAGTAAAATCATAAATTTATGTATTTTAACGCTGAGGCCAGCATTTTCGTCCAACCCCCTAACGAAGGGATACAGTTATGAATAAAAAATTCCCAAAAGGGGTAAAAGTATAATTTCGTAATTTTCGAAGAACTGTAAAACAAGTCTAAGTGTAATTAATTCTATTAATTTAAATAAAATATATACAAAACTTATCTTTTATTTAAAAAATATAGTTTTACATTAAACCTCAAATAGGTGAATTTAGACCCAAAGCCCCAACACTTATTGGCTTTCATTAATCAGGACGCGACGCGTCAATCAGGACGCGTCACTTCTAATTAAATAATTATAGATTTGATTCTTCGACTAATCGATATAAAGATGAGTTAGTGAGTAATCTGAACGTGCTCTTCTAAGCGACATATGATTGAGGGCATTGTCGATTTATGATGGTGATCAAAATTGAAATTCAATATATATATATATATATATATATTTAACAAAAAGAAAAAATTCTAAACCCGATGCTTTGACCTGGAGTGGTAATTAAAGTCAAAATCACCTTTTTTTTTTTTTTTTTTTAAAAAAAAAAAACCTTTTTAGAGTTGTACTAACCACAATTAACTATGTGGAAACCCCTAGTTTAGGGCCAAGTGACCCATTTTTTGGGGGGTATCGTGCCCTAAAATTTTGTCCGTTGCAAAAGCATTTTCGAAGTAAGTGAAGTCAATTTCACTTTATTCGAAATTTAGGAATCTACTATATAAATAAAAATATTTAACTTAACTTTAGAAATAAAATAAAATAAAACAACACTAATCTAGTTCTAATTTACTAAGTACTTGAATTTATCGATATAAAGAAAAATGCAAATTCTTTTTCTAATTTCCATATTTCGTTGTTGTAAGTAGAGATAAAGGACAAGTTTACCTAAAAGATAAAGTAAATTGTAGTTGTTATTCTTGAAATTTGACATAATTATAAATACATTATCACAGTTTGAAAAAATTACAAATACTCATTTTAAATGTAAAATAATTATGTACGCCGTACAGAGTGAAGTGAGAATTACTACTTTACTCTTTCTGATTCAACAAAAGATCATTTGAGAAAATATAAAAAATTACAAGAGTGGGAAAATAATTAGTAATTCATACGGCGTATTAGTCCATTAAAATTTAGAAAATTATAAATATATATAATTATAATTCATAATATAAAAGGGTATTTTGGTCAATTCACCACAAAAATTGAATGAAAATCTAACAAAATCTAATTAAACGTATTCGTTCTTAGACGGGCATTAAATTATTTATTTTTATCTTATATGCATTTTAAGTAATTTTTAACTATATAAAAAGTAAATACTATAATTAAAAAAAATATTCTAAATATTTTATAAACTTTATGTATATACATAAAATATGCCACACTTACTAATATAAAAGAAAACAAGAATAACATAAATAACTGACCGGACTGTTTCTTTTTTAAATAATCCAAGAATAGAATATTATTAATAAAAAATATATATATATAGTCATTTTATATAAAAATAAACATACTCAAAAATATATTAATCTATGCACATTTTGGTATATTTATACGTAGATCTCATGTAATTTGAATAACTCTATCTAGTATCCTAGATATTTATTTTTCTACAACTAATAAATTCACCCGTTAGTCAAAATTCACTGAATATATTGATATTAACAACAAAGTTAAATGAAAATTCGTACTTACCCCAGATTGACTCATTCATGGATTGTAGGTCAAGAAAAAATTTCTGATCAAAATATCCTTATAAGGGTAAATATATACTTCATCACATGCATTATCGTGTAAATATGAATAGGGATAATTTGTTCAGAAAAAAATATATTTGACTTGTAATATAATAAATCAATTAGGGGTAAGTATGAATTTTTATTTTTATTCGTTAAAACCATCTAATTCGATGACTAACGAATAATCTATTTATTAAATAAAAATAAATACTATAAGTATTAAATATAATTTTTAAAATAAAAAAAAATCTACACGTAGTTATACTAAATTTAAAAAAAAAATCAATATAATTATTCCTAAAAAAATAATTACTTTGACCTACAGTTATTAAATAAAATAGATATATATAGTGAGATATGTTGGCTTAGTGCATTGCTTCACGTGACTGACTGATTTAATCTGTCTTTCTTGAAAAACAGAAATAATAATAATAAAAAAAAAAAAATCTGTCTTTCTTTCGTCACCGATGTGAAAATTGATAGACGTTTTATTTATTATTCTTTTTTCTCTCTTTTCAGTTCTTTAAGTAATTAGTCATTCTTTTTAAGAAAAATCAGTACATATGTTGGCTTGATTTGTAAGAACGGACCACTTTCAATAATAGATTGAGTTTTGATGTTGACATGTAATTCATATCGATTATAACTGGGTCTGAAGTCCTTTTTTTTTATATATAAAATCGTAAAAAATTATATAAATTTAATGCAGATAATATTTTATGTAACGAGACACGTGTCCCATAGTTCTAAGTTTTTTTTCTCCCTAATAATGTGCTTTTTTTTTAAAATAAAATTGTGAAATTTATACAAAATTAAGATGAATAATAGTACATCACGCAATAAAGTATCGATTGCATCGCACGTTGTACTAAGTTTAAAGTGTACTCTCTTGTCGTCCGAGCATATTTTTTGCAACGGCCGATATATATAGTTTGGGGGTCCTTTTTATTTTGAAATTTAAATATATATATATATATAGTGTTTATTTATATTTAATACTAAAAGCAAGAAACGGAAGAGAAGTTATTACACACAAGAGTAGTAGTTTCAAAGTACTTGGTACATTGAAATTTGATATTATCAGTAAATAATTCGAGGAATACATTATTATTCAAGTTTACTTGAATTATTATTAAATTTTAATATTGTGATTGAATTTAATTTAATTAATAATTTCGTAAATAAGTTTTAATTAATATTTTTAAATGTACTATTATTTCTTTTACTAATGAGCCGAACTCAAAAATTTGTCGAACATTTTTTCAAGTTGAATTGTTAAATTTAATAAATCGAATTCAAACTTCAAATGATTTTTTATCGATTAATTTGGATCGAATATAAAATGATTTGATTATTTTTCTTGAGACCTAATACATACCAATCAACATAAATAGATCTAACCACAAAATGTAGTTTATCTTAAGAAGTTTGAGAATTTGATCATTGACAACTGAATGGGCAATGTTGTTGGTTGAGTTTTCACAATCTCTATGCCAAACAAACTCGTAATTATTTTTTTGAATTAATTATATGTAATTTTTTTTTAAATATATGTTTTTGTTAAAAAAGTTCAGAATATTAATATAAATTACCATGGGGGTCATGGAATTGAAAGACATCAGTCCCATCAAGTGAAAAAAGAGAGAGAGAGAGATGTTGAGAGATTGATGTGTTGAGGGGTCAAATGCGATATAATAATGTTTGTTTGTTGTTGGGAAAACACTTTTAGTATGAATGGGAGTGCGATTCATTCATTTTCATGTGTTATGAAATTCCCAACTCTAATAAGCATTTTGGGTAGTGTGAAAAAGTCATGGAATCTTTGGACACTCCCAACACCGTGACGGGTACGTCCAGTTGAGTTGGGTGCAAACCTCTAAATATAACCATCGCACCTTCCAACATTCACACTCTTATTCTTCTCAAAGACACATCGTAGGTTCCACTTTCCCAAGGGAGAGTTGGAGAATTCACTAAAGAGTAAGAACAGTTTGCGTAATGACGGGGTTGATGTTTTTAGAGAGTGAAACAAAAATAATTTGTGTAAATACACCACAGGTCAAGAGGTGTGAATATAACTATCCCTGTTCTTTAAGGATTCAACATTTCAAAGTTGAGTTCAAAACTTATATAACACATGTGTCAGTAATACGTGCGTGCATTAGAATAATTATAGTATAGAGTTGGTTTAGAAGGAGATTGAGAAATCAGTTCTATCAGGATTTTACGCATATAGATCAACAATCACGAATTTCCCTAAACCTGGAATTTTATCTTTTGAATTTACTTTAATAATTTCTCAAAAGCCTTTAGTCTTATACTGCTTTATTTTCTCATTTTCTTATATCCATATTTTTGTTTTAAGTAAAAAACAATAACGTTACGTCACACATAACTTTTACAGTTCTCCATAAAATTTTAGAAATAGGTAAATATGTTACATCATTTAGATTATTATGAATTTGAATGAAAGGTCATTGTAACATCATAAGGATAAGAGAGAGTTGTATACCTAGTAATTACACTAACTTACACAAGAAATCTTTGCAATTGATTATTTTCATTATCTTTTAGGATTAATCACAAGGAACTCTCCTCAAATTTAATATAATTATAAATATTATTTTATTGTTTAAAAAATTACCAATACACCTCAATTTTAATAACTGCTTAATAACTAACCGAATTAGTTAACCTCTATCAAATTCTCATCTATTTTTCTCCATCCATTTTTTGATAAATTGACTAAAATACCTTTATGAATTATAATTTACTTATTTATTTTTAAAAATATAATATTTGGTAAAAAACTTTTCAAAATTTTCCATCCACCTCATCTATTTTTTATAATTTTTTTATTTTTTTGAAAAAAATACTACAAAGACAAAATTGATAATTCCATACATCTCAATGATTACATAGTTTTTTATCAAACGTAAGGGATATTAAAAAATTTTCAACAACAAAAAGCTATTCATAATTATATCAAATCTCTCTCATCGTACTTAACCCCTTTTTATACTTTAAGAGTAATTTAGTCTCTATATAAACATGGTTTGCTTTTTTAACAGTGGAAACTTGGAAAGTAAACCTTGGTAAAAGTATAATCTGTAATTACACTAATTTCCCAGAAAAGTCATTGTAATTGCCCTTGAAACAAACAAGATCCTTCCCAAACAATATCCAGCTCACATATGTGTATTTTAAATGAACAAATTACATAAACTTCAAACAAATAGCGCATATATACTGCCTAGAATATAACAAAAGTATCAATTTGAAAGAGAGAATTCAAACTTCAGAAAATATTAAGCACAAAGGTGTAGAACAAATTACTACCTCGTCCCAACGTACGTTCGTCCAGACTAATCACATGGAAACTTTCTGAAAGATAAAGTTTCGCGCCACCTGCATGTGGAGTAAATCGACTAATCCTAATAAAGATGTTAACCACCGAGCACAAAAGGACCCCATGCAAAGAAGTTACTCATGGAAATTTAATGAAGCATGCACCTTTCAAATCCTACAGGTAAACATTATGAAAGCAGCAGCAGTAGCAGCAAAGGTTATATCATGTACAGAAGGAGAAGGGGAAAAAGATTACTACAACTATTGTTTGACAGCAAAGAAGTGGTCCACAGCCACTGCATCAGATGGTAGTGATCTTTAATGCTGCATCTGAAAAATATCGTTAGCGTGCTCCATCAGTACTATTCCCGAGTTGATTGACTGAGGATTAATTCAAGAGCACTCTGCCAGTTTGGCATCTCTAATGAGGCTGCAGTCTTTCAGAATCAACCGTTTGGTGTATCTACCTTCAATACTGGTATTTAACAATCATAATACAAAACCATGACCAAGGGAGATTTAAGAATTGAAAGATAGTTCTTCAGATGCTAAGTCGAGCAAACACACAATCCAAACCGTAACCACAGAAATGTATGTCAGAGATGCTAGTGATACAAATGAACTTGAAGACTCATCTCACGGTGAAATGTATATATGCCATATTTGTCACTTAGCAACATACTATGGCCTACCTTCACATAAGTGCAACTCAAACTATTTCTGGGTTAGGCCCAACAAAAGTTACCAGGGAAATGCATTCATTCACTTGTAATGGTCTCCATCAAATACAATAAGCTAGATTATGACACTGCAAAAGAATATGTAACTTCACTTGAGAATCAGTCAGATTGGCCAAGAAAAATGCATTGTACGGTCAATTCTTTAGAAAGCATTTGATCGAATACACATCATGCCTGCCTGAGTATGGAAAGACTATTTTGAAGTAACTCGCAGAAAAAGCGGCTACAAGTGTTACATGCTTCAAAGTTGCCGTCTGACTACTTATATATGTACAGAATGATCTTCAACTCTATCTACTGTTGCTAAAAATATTGACAAGAGCATGCAACCAAGTGGCAGGAGCCGTATACCTTGGGCTTCTTTGAGGTCAAAGCCCCCGAAGTATGAATTCTTGTTTCAGTCAATTTCCTACATTAGCCCTTTTGCAGCTATAGTACAGGAGTACAACAATGAATTAGCACACTTCACGCAGACATGCAAATCAATTTACCCCAAAAATACAATAGTAATTCAGTTCTTAAGAACATAAATTTTTAAGACTTGGGAAATTTATACGACCAATACCTACGGACACTCCTTTACTTTGCAAAACAGTTCTATTTAATTTGTCATAGATCTCAATATCACTATTGAAAATGTAAAGGGAATGCTAAGAAACTCAGAATGGACTAGCCCATTTTCTTTTTCCAATTAACAAATTCATTTCCTGAGAACTAATCATTTGTGTTTTCAAATAATGCAATCTTAAACTGGTATCATAAATCCAAAAAACATAGAGAAATTTATAAAGAATTAACTTGAAACCATGTCCACCATATGTGCATCCACATTGTTCACTGTAAAACCTCAATTCCAAGTTGAACAAACAAGATGAAGTCAAAACACTAACACAAATGAATATATTTACCCAAATTCATTTCCTTAGCTGAGTCTTTTTCAGATTCAGGTTTCTGAATTTCAAACCAATAGGCCTTATTCTTTCTGTCTTCAAGATTAATTTTACAACACTAAAACTTCTATTTAAATGTATATCTCAAGAAGATAAGCGGGCCATCTCTAGTAGGTTACAACTATATCCTTTGGAGGGATAAATGGATATCTGGAGCATCTAAAACCAGTTTTTCTTCGATTTGTTTCTCATATCCTTTTTTTTACCGCAATCATCCAATATAACACTTGGCAGGCAAGTCAAATTGACCAATCATCAACGTCCAAATACAAGAACATAAAAATTCTCTACTTACATGGAAAATGTGGCTCAAAAGAAAAGAGACTTCTCTGAATATCAGTTGGGTTCTTCAACCAACTACAGTATAAACAAGCTGCCCCGACTACCGACAGAAG
The DNA here is from genome assembly GCF_000512975.1 of Sesamum indicum. Classification (NCBI taxonomy): domain Eukaryota; kingdom Viridiplantae; phylum Streptophyta; class Magnoliopsida; order Lamiales; family Pedaliaceae; genus Sesamum; species Sesamum indicum. Next base: position 13,182,783 of record NC_026154.1, read on the forward strand.
CGACAGCATTGCCAGAAAACCAAAATGCGATACATCATTTGCAATTATTGCAACCCCTAGCATTACTGACTCTGCCAAACTGGCAAATGAGACCTCTGTTGTCCCAATAAGATTAGCTTTAGATGCAGGGATCCCAGTTTGTAAAATCTGTGCCCCTACAACATCATATGACATGTGACCCAATCTAGACAAAACCTGTCAGGAGGAAATACATCAAACGCAGAAAAATTTATAGCATAGTTGCAATAGCAACTTTAGGATGCACAAACAACATAATATAAACTTATCCACACACACAATAGATAATTACATATAGAACATCTACTGAGACCAGTTACATATGGAGACATACAAAAAGAACTGCACGTATGCTTCACATGGTAGTTTATTCTGTAAATTTCTCATATCTACACAGAGTTTAAAGGAACAAACTATGAGGTAAAGATCTCAAGAAGGGAATTGGTCCAGTGAGAAAATGTTCATCATACTTTATGCTGATACAAAAGACCCTACACCTCACAATGGCTATTGACATTTTTATTGCATACAAGATTTTTATGACTATTTGAAACCCTAGTTGATCTTTCAAATGATAAATAACTGCAAAATACATAAGAAACACGCAGGTAAAGGTCCATATATATGAGGTCACCACATGATTATTGTTATAATACTCTTTGCCAAGAAATTCTTTAATACAGAAAAGGTTATACATTCTTCATGCATTCTATCCACATAGTTGGCAACGGATTATTAGTTTTCTTAACCAATTATTTGTCTCTTATAGTCTGGTGGATTTATTTTAGCACCTTTATTATTTGGGTAATTAATTTGTCCTGTTATTCCCATATCTAATTATTTATACTTTACACTTGACTGGCACAGATAAAAGGATTAGTAAGAAAGGAAGACTATTACGGGGTTGTTAGAATTGGTACACAATATATCTATGTAATTATGTATGTGAATATTAAATCTCCAATAGATATTATTCATAGCTGCATTTCTTCTAATTTCAATTGATGATGATATTAGGCCTATTAAGGGACCTTTTGTACAGGTAATGCAAAATGACTGCACTTTGCACAAGTGCAGAAATTCTTAGCCATAGAGGACAAAGAGCTGTTCATATCCACACCCCAACTGGCAGCGATTACCAACATTACCAAGCCCCTTTCCGTTGTATCCAAGTTATTTTCATGACACGGAACAAGAAGTTCTGTCTATACTCGGACAGAGTCATGGACATGAAAAGTAATAGTGAAAATGAAAGGAGACAATCATAATTATATTCATTCAATACTGAATCTCAGATTTTATTGATAGGAGAATATTCTTCAAGTATAGAAGCAAACTTGTATAGACACAAAATAGTGTAAGCGAATAGATCATAAATGAGGGAAGCCTAGCTCAAAGCAAGTTAAAAGATAAATATAATGAGAAACCAAAACATAAAGCATCATAAATTTAATACCTAAAACTATGATATGTAAATATACAAAACTATGATAAGCAAATAACCTACATTGTGTAAAACAAGTATATAACATTTGGAGTTATAGTTATCTTAGAGGCACACCGCAAGTATATGCATCCTTGTGTTGTCAGACTACACAATACCCACACAACACATATACGTCCTACAATATGATGCTTTACATATTGCTACACAACTAAAAGGTTAGCAAACAGTTGTTTATGCTTGTAATTCAGTGCTTGTGTTAGTAATCACTCAATCATTCAGCTTCACAAAGTTCATGTATATCAAATTACAGATGAAAAATAGAAGGAACTCACAATTAAGCACAAGAAGAATACAAGTGGAATCTTCTGAGAAAGAAAACCAAACCAATACACAGCAACTGCAATGGTTAGAAGTGCAGCCTGAAAGATCAGGCCAGCTGCTCCAGCCTAGAGCAATAAATTTAGGATTAGGACAAACACTTGATAACAATAAGAGAAAATACTTGTAGAGAGGAAAACCTTTAGTATGCCTAGCCGCTCAACCATTTTTGCGGAAACAAATGTTGCAGCAACGCCCATAAAAGCACATAATCCACTGAAGCCTCCAATAATTGAAGGATTTAGACCTGTAACAATCTCAAAGTTATCAATATCAAGACTTCAACTTTTTACCAGAAAGCCAAAGTCTAAGTATCTAGAGAACCGTAATTTCATATTTCACAGGGAGGAAAGAAATCAGTACAAAAACAGATATCAGAGCACGTGCATGTAAGTTGACCTATTTCAGTATCCTATTTGAGTCAAAGTCCACTGAATCACTCAAGTGATCTATAACAACCCTAGGAGCATCCCAACCTCTTTCCATGACCAACATGGCATGGATTAAAAAGTTTTTGAAATCCATATACTGGCAAAAGGCCAGCCATCAATCCAGTTGCATAAACCAAAGAGTGCAGACAATATTGAAGCAGCCATACCATGCTGAGTCAAGAAAGCAGTCATCAAACCACCAGGAGCGAGAACAACATTGAAGTAGAGTAACACATAAGCAAGGCTCGCCGGTAGAACTGGTTGCTGAATGTATTCAAACCATCCATGCTTGATAGCTTCTACACTTGAACCCACTATGCACAAGAAAGGTGGAATCAGTGTACACAATAAGAAAAAAATTCTCAACCAAAAATAACAAGGAGCAGTTAAATTTACAAATATTTTCACTATCTGAGATCAATCCTGCAGAGGAACATCCGCAGCCAGTTTGTGGACATTTGGCATGGTCCAGGACTCCAGCAGAAAGCCAGTTGGTTAAAGATGTGAGAACAACCTAGGTCAGAGAGTAAGAACATCAGATAATTATCTCCCAATCAATCACAGCGAGAACAACAAAACTATACCACAACAGGCAGTGAACATATCATCAAGCTAGCAGCCAGCTTTAAGCACGTCGCTGGTTCATATCTAGATAAGAAAATGCCAAATAACGATGCTCCAACAATCTGCAGGTACAAGACATGAAAGTTACAAGTGCCAACATTTAACAGAAAACAGAAATCATGATTATCTTAGCTGCATAGAATCGTTTTAAACTCACTTAAATTGAGATAGAAAAAATAGGCTGTAAGAGATTAAGCAAGACAATCACCTCAGAGAGAAGATCAATTCGACTAAGTATTGCATTTGCTTGAGCAAGCGCAACTGGTCTATTTGTTCCTGCCAACTAAAATAAGAAATAAGCAGTATAAAATTAGAAGCGCCTTCAAGTTATGATGCATAAAAAGAAAAACAGAAAATGACTAGAACACTACCAAAACAACCCAATCACGCTCCATTGCAACTCCCAGAGCAAGTCCAGAGAGCCTTTCAACAGCCAGAGCTATTACAAGTACAAGAAACCAAGGTTGGACAAGTACACAAGACACAGAAGTAGGGTGGATGGTATGGGCATGAATTATCATTCCAACAGATAACAACTGAGCAGCTACCTGGAATAGAGAAGTATGAGAATATAACTCCTGTACCAAAGGTTTCACATCAAATTTATTGTAATCCAGTGAAAATACCTGGACAAGAGTCAAACAGTTATATGCAGGTACTCTTGGAAAATGGTCCATTAGTTTCCCTACCAAAGGGCCTCCAACAATTACTGCAAGCTGTTAGCATGCAGAATTTTCAATAGTCATTTCCACTTTCATATTATTTTTGACAGACTTGTGATGTAAGTGGACAGATACCTTGGCAAAAAAACCTATCACAGCCACAGGGAGAAGACTTGGGTGATTCAATGCAATGGCAGCAGGCCAAGCGAAATTCCATAGCTGTTCAACCAAATTCCCAGCCAAACAGCTAGCATATAAAGCTAGATATGCATATAACTTTTGTTAGGAACTGACTAAACACAAAATAAATCAAATAATATAACTAGACATGACAGGGGTTATCAGAAGGAAGCAAGTTAGGAACCAGCTAAAAATTTTCAAGAATTATAACAATATATGCAGCATTCAATGAGAAATAGTTTCACTTTTGCTCCTTGAAATTCTTTGCTGAAGTGCTAGTTCTATTGTAACAAGAATAATAAATAATGAAAAAAATCACTCGTATTTAGATTAAACTAAAGAGGGCCAAGTTCTGAAAAACATCATTTAAATCAGGTAAAACCAATGGAAGCCTTAGGAGCCAAGCCACTCGAGAAGTTCTGCAGTGCCTCTACATCTTAAATTATGTTCAACCTAAAATCCCTTAACGATATACAACATGAAGGGCCAATTTCTGGTATACTCAGGTTTCCAGAAGCCCAGAAAAGATAGAAATTTCACATTTCAATTATAATGGAAATTATATTCACTTCTAAAAGAATTAAACTTTATAAAAATTCCACTCGTATAAAACCAATCGCTTTGATTTTCTTTAGGAGACTAACCATAAAGTCCAGCTGGATGAGCAGGAGTGGCAGCAAGTGCATTCTGCTCCTCCTCCGATAACACCTATATGATCCCAAGGGAGAAAAATCACCAAAAATCAAGATATACGAAATCCATAACTTTCAAAATGCAAAGATGCTCAACTAGGGACATCTAAGACCAAACAAAATTTACAGGCAGTGTTGTCAAGACAGTGTCTGCATAAGTGTTGCAAACAAGTAAATTAAGTCCTTCTGTCTCCAGGGAATCAGACTTGAGATGAACAACTGGAACTGAACAATTTGAATCAAGAGGTGTGGTATCCTCATGCACGTCATCAGTTGCAACAGAATTGTAGGTATCTGTGTTAGTCAATGAACACCTTAACCTAAAAGCTGCAAGCCTGCAAATTAATAGAAATAGATTATCCAATAGTACTCTTCAAACTTAACATCTTGGATTTACCCAATAACAGGAAAACTACAGAACGTTATCTCTGAGAAAGCAACCCATACTTTCAGAAGTCACAGAACCCCCAGGCCACATTGGCGGAAAGTTGGGGTTGGGGCTGCTAATTCTCAGTGAAGGACTTCAAAAGTTCATCTAGGTGATCACAGGTCTCTTTGCCCAATACTTTTATCATAAAAATTTAACAATGAAGTACGACTTTAAAGGTTCATGTCTAATATGCCACAAGTCTCCTTTGCCAATAATAATATAATATTATCATAAATATTGAAGAATGTCTATCTGATTCCTCCATGATTCAGAACAAGAAGCAGTTAAGCGAAGAAATGAAAAACCAACCTTTTGAAAGTAAGATAAATTTGACTGAGACTAGTTACAGGAGTCTGATCATATTAATAAGTTCAAAGAAGAAATAGGCATTCTGCAAGTGAAAGGGATAAATAAAAGAAACTTCAGAAGAAAAATCAGTTACATATATTAACCACCTAATATGCAACCAAACAGCAAAATTCAGAACATTAAGCATTGCTGAAACGCTAGAAACATTTCAAAGATTCGTTATGCTTCAAAAGATATAAAGGCCGCTGACAAATCTAAGATTGTTTTGCAGATCAAATGCTTTTTAAAACAAAAGGTCTGAATACCAATGTGAAGTTTCTGATAATCCAATTTACAGTTTCTTCTCCGTTGCCTCTATGTTCCTACTCTCCCTACTTCAGGTAAAATAAAATCTTAATTTTATTTGTTACTTTTTGGGGAATCAGTCTTGGAATCCATCCCAAACTTGCTCACAAGAATGAGATATTACTTAAAGTCTTAAACAGCATTCTAGATTTTCAGGCTTAACTAGGAATATTGCTGCAAATACATTTTAACATGACCACTGGCATAATTGACTCTATAGCACTGCCTAAAAAGGAACCAATTTACAACCCAACTCGAATTTAAAACATATAATGTCCAAAAGTTTAGATGCACCTTTCACTTCAGCGAATGCATTCTCAATTCCACGGATAAAAAGTATAATTTCAACCTGAAAACTACAAGACGCACTCACTCTATCACCTAAATTCACGAGATAAAACGAGCCTCACTACCGCGAACTTCAACTAACATTCACAACATTTCATCACACACAATTCCAAATTGGAAATAAACTGAGGGGAAAGAGAAGTAGCGAAGCGGAGGTACCTAGGAGAGGCAAAATGGGGACTCAACCATCGTCGAGGGCGTAGTCTAAGACAAGACGACGACGACGCAGCATGAGACTGAAGCCGGCCAAACCTAAACAAACCAGCCGAAGGCTGACCATGAGCAACGACAACCACACTACTGGCCATCGCTCTCCCTCCTCCTCTCCCCAACTCCAACTCCAACTCCCACTTTTCCCCAACTCCAAATTCAACTTCCCTTCAATCCCTAATCCTACTACTAACACTCCTCCTCCTCCTCGATTACTACTCATGCAGCTGATCGATCAAGTTCAAGAAATATTACAACGCCACCCGAAATATCGCACTTCCAGCCACTTTCGATTACTTCCGGTGCACAATCAACAGCAGAAAATCGCAAGCTACTGGAATTGATACTTAGAAAATGCAGCAATGGTTGTTGGGAATGAGAATATATATTGATGGCCAGTTCTTTCCAAATGCAAAAGATTTTTGTTTGGGGGTTTATCCCAGCAGTAGAGCGGAGAGCGGACACTGCGAGAGGGAAAATCACATCTGAATCGTGTACGGCCACAAATCACTGTTACGTGTGCGGTGCAGATCGTTCCCGGAGTACAATTGCGTTGCGTGCGCTTTTTCCCTTCGTACACAGTGGAAAATGAACCAAGTTGTTCCGTGCTCAATTTTAAAAGGTATAATTACACTTTCCCCCATCGATTTTGGTGTAATTATACATAAATTTTATGTGATTTAGAAAAGGATAAAATGTATAAAAATATCTTGTGTTTTAAAAAGTCAGTAAAAAAAAATACTCCTATTATGAGAATAGACTAAAAGCTCTCATGTATTTTGTAAAACTCAAGTCAATTACCCCTCTCTTTAAATACAACTAAGGGTGTTAATTTTTTTAAAAAATAACCGTTATACCCTTACTTAATATATATTATTTCTTATTTTAATGACCCTTGGATCTTTTTTGATCAAATATTGATCGTTAGATCTAATCAATTAATATCAACCGTTAGATTTTAAAAAAATAAAAGATTTAGATTCAACAAATTATTTAACTTATATTATATATAAATAATTTAAAATTTTAAAAATATATTATTATTATTATTATTGTTATTGTTATTATATATTAAAAAAAAAAGTTAACTATCCCACCCCCCTACCCCCGTTGCCCCCCCCCCCCATGATTTCCCCGGCAGGGCCCGTTAGATTCATTTTGAAGAGACGAGTCCAATGGTGGTGGTCTGAGACCGAGATTCGACCAGACGGAGACGAATCGACGGCAAACATGTTCAGCGGTCGTGACTTGAGCCCACTCTCTCTGATTGACGAAAACTCAAATTGAAGGTATGGAAATGTTCATTTTGAAGAGAGGATTCGAATGGTACCATTGGTCTTAAATTCATTCGGACGGCGTCGGACACTTAAAAATAAGTTTTCGGCGAAAAAGGGGCGAAATTGCAGTTTTTCTTTTTTTTTTAATTTTTTTAATTAATTTTAATTATATTAATGAAAATATATTTTATTTAATTAAGAATATTTTAAATAATAATAATTAAATATTTTGGCTAATTAATAATAATTATTGTAATTAAATATATTTTAATTAATTTAAAATAATTTTAGATTTAATAATTAACAATTATAAAATTATTTGAATTTAAATATAATATAATTTATATTTAATATTAAATAAATTAGATATAGTTTAATATCTTATTTAAATTATAAAAAATATAAAAACCAAACAAAAATAAAAAAAAAAAGGCATTTTAGTAAAAAAAAAAAACACCTAAGAAAAATGTCAAAAACAGTTAAAAAAAATACTCCCACACCCATAAAGAGCGCATGTAATGCACCTTCTATTAATTACTAACGAAATAGGTGTTTTTTGTTGAATTTTATTAAATACAGACAGTTTTAGGCTATTTCTAAATTATATAGAGTTTTTAGCAATTTCAACATAATACAAATAAATTTTTATGCATTTTAGCCCAAAATGTACACTAGTGTCATATGTAACAATTGGTTTTTACTGGGGTGTGTTTTGCCAGACTTGAGAACTACCTAGCCTAATTTACCTAAGCTGGAAAACTTAATAAACTTTATTCAAATAAATTAATATAATTTTTAAAAAATAATTATTTATAAGTATCTAATAAATTAATATTATGCTAAAAGCATATCTTTTTGTATATATATATATAAAATTTAAGTTAAAAATCTTAATAAATTATATATATTTATAAATATAATTCAAAGTAGATGTTGGACAAGACCTGAGTTTGACCTAAACTTGATCGGGTCCACTAAATAAAAAAACCATCTTCTAGCTCGAACTCGTTAAGTTCAGGCTAAGCCCCAGGCAGGTCCTGGTCAACAGCTCTATTTGCCCTCCCTAATTTTATAGACGATCTTGTATATTTTTTAAAATTTCATAACTTTTTTATGTAAAGAAAATTATAATATTATATATGATGCAATGGCATTTTATCAAATACTAATGAAAGAATTTGATATTTTCTAAGATAATAATTTATATATTTATAATATCACAAAAATTACTTGTATTTTTTTCTAAATTGTGAATCTGGTTTCGGGCTTCAATCAAAGGGTTCCAACAATGTCGCAAACTTATCGGTATAGTTCATTGTATTTTTTTTAAAATTGTATAAAAAAAATTAAACTCATTAAAGATAATGGCTTAGTTGTATCAGCTCCCAAAACAAAACTCTTCCAAACTAATATTAGATTTTTAGGACATCAAATTCATCAGGGAACTATTGTCCCAATTCAAAGATCTCTAACTTTTGGAGAAAATTTTCCACACCAAATTTTAGACAAAACTCAACTACAAAGATTCTTAGGAAGCCTAAATTATGTTTCAGATTTTTATCAAAATCTTAGACAAATATGTAAACCATTATATGAAAGACTAAAAACTCCACCACCACCTTGGACTCGAATTCATACAGATTTATTGAAAAAATTAAAAATAAAAATTAAAGAAATTCCTTCTCTAAGTATATGCCATCCAACTGCACCAAAAATTGTACAAACAGATGCATCCGAATATAGAGGTATTTTTAGTCAAATTATTAATAATAAAGAAACAAAGTAAGATATTATTCTGGAGTTTGTAAAACTACAGCTCAGAAAAATTATCCTACAATAAAAAAGGAAATATTATCTATTGTATTGTGCATTTCTAAATTCCAAGATGATTTGTTAAATCAAAAATTTCTCTTAAAAATTGATTGTCGAGCTGCAAAAGATGTACTTACAAAATATGTTAAAAATTTAGTTTCAAAACAAATTTTTGCAAGATGGCAAGCTTTATTATCTGTATTTGATTTTGATATTGAATATATTAAAGGAGCTCATAATTACATTTCTGACTATTTGACAAGAGAGTTCTTGCAGGGATATCAAAATCGGGTGAAGATTCAAAGCTAAAGGTAAGCCCTTTAGCAAAGTCAACAACCCAAATTCTCAAATTAGAATACCCTTCTCTAATGTCAGAGAAGACCCAATTGAGACCCCAAAATCTTCAAATTTTATAGCCACAAATTCCACAGAATCCGAAACCATTATGGGTCTTACCCCCATCTCTCTAACCAAAAACACAAAATCTTACCCAAACAACCCCAAAAACACCATGATTACCACAAACTCCCATCCAAATTACCAACAGATTTACCCCTTTGGGGAAACCAATTCCTCTTGCCCCTTCCAAACTCACTCAAACTTATAAGGACATAGCAGGGACTTCTACTACTAGACCTACTAATTCTCAATCCAATTCACCAATCTCCCCATATTTTGAGAAAACAGACTTTCACCTCGATTGTGTAATTAAAGATGAATGGATAAATGAACAAACTTAAGACAATCCTGTTTTAATGGCAACAATGGTTCTTGATGAAACCATAACAGGATTTACGAAAATTCTCAAAAGACCCAACAATTCTATGAAGACATTCTTGTCTCAACATGATCTATTTTTATTCAAAATATTCCCCCAAAAGGAGCCCTAGCCAACTCCTCACAAATTGATTACAGAAAAATTTACATAAATTTCATTCTTTCTTATAAAAAAGGTCAGCAATCTCAAACTGAAGGGAATGATAGTCCCTCATATGCCAAAATAATTGATGATGAAGAATCTGAATCCAATAATATTGGATTTTCAAAAACCCAACATAAAGAAATTATATTTCTTTTGGAAGAAAAAGATTTGAAATGGAAAAATGATCCATGGGTTTTAATGCAAAGGTATTTGGATAATTCATCCTTACCAGCAAGGACTTATAAGTCCAGATATTTTTATGAACAAATACTTGTTCAAAATGGCTCATGTGAAATATCACATTTTACGAGCACAAATAAAGAAATTTATAATTTCAGCAAAATGATTATCAAAAAGGTTATACCTTTGGAAGATTGGGGAATTTCTCCTATGAAAGATAAAGAAATTTTGATCAATAAATCAGCAGTAAAATATAATTACTGGGATTATTGTGATGCCTTTATGAAGGTCTACATGCAACTATTTTATAAGAGAGAGTTATATTAGTTGTTGGAAGGTATTCTTTTTTTGTAGAGCTTTCGACTCTACTACTTGTCCAGAGTGAGTTAGAGTCATACGACGTTGTCGGACTGTTGTATCCTGGTGGAGACAAATAAAGAGTGATACTATTGGACCAGTGAGAAGTTTGCTGCAGTGGACTTGAATCTCCTTAAAGAGAGCAAGATATTCATGCCTCAGCCCAAAGATACCTTTTATTTTTTCAATTGTAATTGTTATTTCCACAAGAATTTTAAAGGGATTAAGTGGCTACAATTGAAAAATCAATGGATGTCAATATAGGAGATTTCAATAAGCTCTTTCAGTTCAACAGTATCAATTTCAAGAGTCGAAGGGTAAAGTATCTTTTCACCTAAGCCCCTCTAGGTTTCTTCTATCTCATTGAAAAGAATCCAAATAAGATAAATGACACTGGCATGAATGATGATGAGTATGTTGTCCATTAAGGCCTTGTTTAGTAAGCTTCATTATGCTGGATATCCTCCCTTTTCCAGACCAATGCCCCGTTTACAAAATGTTATAGCGGTTCAATAAAAATCCTTACGGCCCAGTATCGAAATCCCACTCATCTAGGTGAACAAATCCAAATCAAATACAGAAAGAAATCCAGATTCTACCAAACAACCATTATTCCTATACGGACCAGTAACAAGGACTAAAAGAAAGTGGGAAATTACATCAATGATGTATTCAAATGTCGATATTGTCTATAATGATCATTAGCCTATCTAATAATTTTTAAATTATTATGATATAATATATTCTACTGCAACAAAAATTTGAAAAGTATTGCAGAGCAAGTACGATACTGAATAAGCAAGTGTGAAAAAATCTATTGCTAGAATATTTTATTTTTTTATTCTAAATGGTGGATAACAAATCAATAACAGAGCAAGCTCAAGACTTTATCAAAATTGTTGGAGAGCTCATGCCGGAGGACACCAAAATTTGATGTCACCTTGTTGTTTGTTGTATAATTGACAAACTCCCACCTCCATATAACAAGAAACGAGGGGCAAAAATACACATATGTGGCCACCAGAGAGCAGTGCACAATCTACCACAACCCATCCTGAAAATACAATAGCCACGTGATTTGCAAATTATTTTTTTCAAACCAAAGTTGACAGAAAGATGAAAATAAGATTTTTTACAAATTATGTGACTATTTTCAAGAATTTTGTAAACAATGAAACTGAAAACGTGTTAGACCTAATTGCTATGTTTGTTTTTATTTACAAATTATCTTCGAGGCGAGTCAAAACACACTCAATATTTGCCATCATTCAAAAATATCTTATTTAGGTGTTTTAAACTGTTTTAGCATAAATATATACGTATATATATACACATATATATACACAAATATATATAAAAAAGACATGATTTTGATTATGAATTGACAATGAATAGTAATTTTTGTCTTCCAAAACACAACATTAAACATACAATACTTATTTTAAATTATCTTAAAAATAAATCCAAACATACATAATATCTCTAACACACACTTATTTATGTTTGTTTTTTTTCTCTCTATCTCCATAAAACACAATAAAATACTTAGAAAACGAATCCAAACATTATGAATTAGTTGTGAGATGAAAAAATGCAATTTCCCCAATACTACATCAATTATTTATTTGAGGAGATATTTTATATTATATATATATAATTCAAAATAAAAAATTCAATTGTAGATGAAAAGGTCAACGTCGAATTCAATGCTGCAGTTGCTTTATGGTTGTCAGAAAATGACCCTATTCTTGTCTGGAGATGGGACTTTTTAAGCCACACACACACAAGAAACTCCCAAAACCTTAAAACAATCAAAAGAAAAAAGATTGACATTACACATCCATTCGTACGTATATATACAAAATACTAATATACATACATATATATATATATATCAGTCTGTGTGTGTGTGTTCTAGGAAAATACAGAATTGAATTGTGATCACATGGATGCATGTGAAATTGTTGGAGTGGTCTCGTGTTTTTACTCATTCATCAATAATTATAATGTATACAAACTGACTATTTTTTTCATTCCCATTTTTCAATTTTTAAAATCTTATTTAAAGTGAAAATACGTTTATTTATACGTATTATATTAATTTAATATAAAATATAATTTTATAGTTGATGCTACATTTTGCTTTGTTGGCACACAATTAGCCACTTCAATTGCTGGTGGTTGAGATTAGAGTTTAGTTTTGCTTTCATGGCACTCAATTGGCCAAACATTATTATTATTATTTTATTTTTATGTTGATATATATGTCTATATGTTAAGTTCTTCAACTGTCTGTGTTTTTTTTTTATTATTATTTTTTGAAAAAAGTATTATTTTAGTCCGCTAAGTATGCCTAATTTTAATTTTAGTCTGATAACTATGTCCATTTTTATTTAGATCCAGTAACTTACGAAATTGCTTACTTTTAGTCCTCTTGTAGATTTTTGGACAATTTTACCCCTATGAGTGCATGTGGCTAAAACTGCCTTTCAAAAGTTGCATAGGGGTAAAATTGTCCAAAAATCTACCAGAAGACTAAAAGTAAACAATTTCGTAAGTTACTAGACCTAAAAAAAATGGATATAGTTATCGGACTAAAATTAAAATTAGGCATATTTAGCGGACTAAAATAATATTTTTCCCTTATTTTTCAGCCTATTTAAAGTTAGGAGATCAAATTATAACTTTTTGTCGTATCTGAAATATTGGCATTAATGTGGTAAAATATTATGTAAAAATTAAATAAAGTCTGCTAATTTTTTTAAAAAAATAAATAAAAAATTACTCGAATAATGATCGAAATAATAGAATTTCGTGATGTATGGTCGTTTCTCATGATGATTGTCGCGAAGGGGTTGGGTCCTTCTTGTAAAGATAATCACATGCATAGATAAATTATCCTATAACTCCTTCAAAATTAAAAATATGTCTGTTTTAAAGTTCCACCGTGAATGAAACAAACATGTGAAGGGCGGTCCTCCATTGCAATTCGAACATCACTGCAAGAAATAATGCTAATAGCAACGACATATATTCTTTGGAAAACAGTGGATTTCTTTGCTATGTGGATTAACAACAATTTTAGTAAGAATTTTATTTATTAATTTATAATTCACAAGGACATTTTAATCAGTTCACCACAAAAAGATAGATGAAAATCTAACGAAAACTAACGGATATGGTTAGTTGTCATACGGTTGTTAAAATCAATTAAGAAAAGTATTGATAATTTTTCAAACAACGAGGGGTATTTATAATTATGTCAAATTTATAATTCATTTTATTTATATTAATAGGAATTTAGGATGTTTCGATGTTTGTTTCGTTAATGTCTGTCGCATTGGAATTAATGTCCCATCTAATAAATACTCTCGTGATAGTCCGTAAGGGGATATTTGGTCAAAATCTTTATGGTGGTCCCTATTTTTTAATTACTTTTTTTTATCTTAATTTATAATATTACAAGTACATTCTCTGGAGTTATAATTGTAATTATAAATACACATTTTATTTAGAATCAAAATTTCACAAGTACACTCCATGAGGTAAATTACATCTGGAGGGTGTACTTATAATTCTGCAAAAGATAAATGATGTTGAAATTAGTAATGATAATTTTGTTTGTTAATATATCATTAAAGTTAGAATTTTTTCAAACATCTTCATAATGTTTGGATTTGTTTTTTGAGTGTTTTGTTGTATTTTGTGGAGATAGAGAGAGAAAAACAAAGATAAATAAGTGTGTGTTACAGATAGTATGTATGTTTGGATTTATTTTTGAAGATAATTTAAAATAAGTATTGTATGTTTAGTGTTGTGTTTTGGGAGACAAAAATTATTATTCATTGTCAAATTATGTCTTTTTTATATATTTTTATGTATATGTATGTGTATATATATATATATGTATGTATGTATTTATGCTAAAAAGTTTAAAACACCTAAATTAGGTGTTTTTGAATGATGGCAAACATTGGGTATGTTTTGACTCGTCCCGGAGATAACTTGAAAATGAAAACAAACATAGTGCTTATATTTTGATCTTATAAGCCCGTTTATCAAAATTAAAAATAAGGGAATATTATTTGAATCAGACTGCAACATCTCATACGTGTCACATTTCACAAAAAAAAAAAAAAAATTTATAATTAATCAAGAATTAAAAAAAATGCCAAAATTTTGAAATCCCATAAAGCTAACTACTGATGATGCATCATCTTGATCATGAAAATCAACAACTTTTTTGTGAAATTCACATGAATGCATGTGGGCTTATACACACATAAGTACACACACAAACACACATTGTGGTCCTTATCAAACTTCCGTCACCATCATCAAAACTTCCCTCCAAAACCCTAGCTGTGTGACACTGATGACACTCATCATCATTGCTATAGCGATTTGAAGAAACCGACGGTGTGATCGGATGGTCATACTCAACCGGATCGCCTGTTGCTCCTTGGACCCAACAACGCCCTCTTGAAAGGATCAATGCGATATGGTTTAATAATTTCGTCTATTTTTCATTTTTCAAAGGGATAATTATCACGTTCCCGTTCTTTAAAACTTAATATAATTACATATAATTTTTTTTATACATTAACAAATTGCACTTACTATTTCTAATATTTCCTTTCGTCTAATAAATAAGTCCGTCCGCTAATCAAAATTTATCAAATTTGTTAATATTAATTAAAAAAATATAGATACAAATCTACATATACACTCGGTTGACTTATTACTTATTTATTACAGTAATTATTCCTTATACGTTTTCATGCATTAATGCATGTGAAGATGCATACTTTCATCGTTATAAGGATAATTTTATAAAAAAAAATTATAAATCATTGAACGACGAAATATAATTTACTTTTTTTAAAAAAAAAAAAAAGAAGAAGAAAATGTTTAGCAGCACCATCTCACATGTGCCATAAGTGGGTGGGGCTGACTGACAATGTAGCACATGACACAAGAGTTTGTTTGCCCATTAGGCTGTTTTTTTTTTGGCTCTTTCTGCCCACTTTAATACTTGTGGGGTTCCCTTTGCATGCTCTCATATATTTCCCTACTTTAATTTTCTGAAATCATTTAATTTTGGACATACATCACTCACACTTTTAAATATCTTTAATATTTAAATATTCTAATCTAAATCAATATTTTTTTTATTAAAATAGCAAAATTGCATTCTTTTTAATAATCTTTTGTTGCTTTAGATTATCAATTTATATTTAATTACTAAATTTGTAAACAAGCATATTAATATATAATCATAATATAATTTTTTATCGTATTAAAAAGAGGTAAATAAATTTTTTTAATAAAAAAATATAATCTAATAACTAAAAAACAAGATGAGAGTATTTACGACTCGTTCGATTTTTTTCTTATTGTAAATTAGTAGTTAGATTCAGATATACGCTAAACATATGTTCCTCATTCCGTATTTATATATGTAACTCGAATATATAAATAGAAATTACGAAACAAAAAAGGGTAATTTTTCAAGAACTCAAACTGATTTAATAAAATTGATTATTAATTATCGTAAGATAGAGAAGATATTTTAGACCACGAAATAATTATTGATTATTTATTTGACTATAGTTATTAATTATTCTATTTTTTTTGTATCAATATTATTAATTATTATAAGATAGAGAAGATATTTAGACCACAAATACAAAATAAATAGATAAAGTGGGCACCTAAGTTGCATGCATCACAATCTGCAGCAATCACAAACTTTTGCCCACTTTGTTTGATAAGTGCGATTCTTCTCATCACTTAAATTGGTTATATTTTTCCAGATTTATGATTTTATTACTTTTCTATTTTTTAATTTCTTTTAATTAATCTTGTTAAAATTTCAAAATATACTTATAATAATATTATTAATAATAATAGTAATAGTTATAATAATTATTATTATTATTAGGGTTAATTACATAAAGATCTTATCTAAAAATGTGAAATTACACTTTTCTCCAAAAAATTTTTAAAATTGCACTTACATCCCTTAAAAAATTCTTCATTTACACCTAACTTCTTTTGGTTAGTGTTAGATAGAAAATTCCGACGTCATAACAAAAAGTTAAATGAATTTTTACTTTTGCTCATTAATAATTTTAGGTATATTTCGTACTTATAAGAGAATAAATATAATATATATATATATATATATATAAAGATAGAGAGGGGTTAATATTATTATATTATTTTTTTTATAAATACAAAATTATTCCATATAAATGTTAAATTCGGGGTAAAACAGCATTTTTCTGTCAAATCCAAATAAATAATAATTAGGCGTAAATGCTGAATTTTGAAGGGGTGTAAGTGTAATTTTAGAAATTTTTTTTGGAGAAAAGTATAATTTCATATTTAGAGATAATCTATCTGATAATAAAAAAGTATGGATAGTTTGTTTAATGATATCAATTGATATTTTTAAAGGTGTATGTGTAATTTTCCAAAAAATAATAAACGATATTTAACATTTCTAATAAATGTATTATAATTATCCAAAAAAACAAAAATAATATGGGAAAATAAACCATAAATTAGTGGATGTAAATGCAATTATCCCTTTCATTAAACTATTGTTAACTTCAAAATGCCACCTACCAAAAAACAGATAAGCTAATGGATAAGGACCATTGTGGTAGTGAAATTACAGAGACGCCCTTCACATTATTAAACCAACATAGTAGTTGGCATGTTTCCATTCATCAAATTAAAACAAATATGGATAATTAAATTAAATAATGTTAAAAAAAAATTAACCAAATACTTTAAGAAAGAGACAAATGACATCCACACCCTTCAAAATTAAGTTCAATTATACAAATAAAAGACTATAAATTATTTTTTATAAGCACAAGACATATCAAGTAAGTTATATTTATAAAAAATATTGGAAATATTTGTAAAATTAACCTTATAATAAGGGGTGTCAATGTAATTTACTTATTTTAGAAACATTTTGATTATTGGGTTGTAATCTTATGAATTGGACAAGTGGTTTATGGAAATTAAATTAATTAATCTTCGTAATTATTAACATATTGAGCATTTAAATAAAAAGATGTAACACCAAAAATTGGACAAAGACCACCTAAGATGAACTAGAATATTGGCCGCCATCGGCTTACCGATCCGCCGCCTCCATTGCCATCGGAGTTGGCGCCGTTTAGGAGTCCCGTCAGAAAAGCCATAGCTTTGACTTGCATTTCCAAGGCCGCAATATAGTCAATCGTTTCTTCTAGAAGATTCGGCAGGGAGAGATTCTGGCATCCAGGAATCAGCCGACTCAAGGACCGCACTTTCCTCTGCAGTGGCGGCAGTTTCCTCTGAACTGCCGGTTTTTTAAACCTGCCGTCCGGTCTAGCGGCTCTCTTGTGTTTCTTGTTGATCTGGGCTAGCCGGCGCCCTAGCCGGCTGGTCAGCATCGCCCGACTCCAGCGAGTTCTGCCCTTGGCGGAGACGGCGAGGACTCGGTCTGCGGCGTCGCGGACGGAGCGGACACTGGCGTCGGCCGAATCAGGGAAACGGAGGTGGCGCAGTGCGTCGGAAAGCTTTGCCGAATAGACCTGTTGCTCTGTTTCGGTTCTCCATCTGGCCCCGCACGGCTCCGCCGGAGTTCGGGCTGCGGATTCGCGCCCCATTTTTCGTCGCTTCTTACGAGACGGACTCGAATTCGTATCCGGATTCGATATTAATAAGGGCTCCACCATGACTAACCACTCTCCTCTCTCTCAAAATCTCCGACTGAATTCGACGGCGGAACCTGATCAGTCAACTGCAAACGGAACGGAAAAAGTTCAACGGAACGGATAAACAAAAGTTCAAATCACCGATGAAGAAAGCAGTAGAAACGAACACCAATCTTCACCGATACAAAAACAAATCCCTATCAATTTTTCCAAAACAAGAAATAAAACCCAGAATTGGATTACGCAACACGAAATTGCAGATCAATATCAATAAGAAGAAAAAGAAACAGTTATGTTATCTACCTTCTTTTTATTGATGGCTCAAAAAGATCGTAGAGGCTAAGGCTTCAGTGCAAGCCGAGTTATATACATATATATATATATATGTGTGTGTATGTATAGGGCGGTGGGTTTGGAAGAAGAGTGGACGTGGGAGAGAGAGAGAGAGAGGTATGGAAATGGCAGTAGTGGAGTACTAGTGGGGTGGGGGCGCGTGGTCATGTAAATGAAATGAAGGGGTGGCGGAGAAGACGACAGCCCACGCGTCTTTACCTTATTGCATCCCGCAATCTGCCTTCTGCTCCGAATTCTCATGTACTTATATCGTGAGTTTAAGTCTTACCAACATTATATAATTTTATTTTCTAAAATAAATTATAATCAATTCTTTTAAGATTTATTAAATTCTTTTATTATTTATAAAATTATAAATGTTTTTATGAAATTATAAATGCACTAACAAATACATTTTTATAATGAGCTGTCACAAAAAAATAGTTGTTAGGATATTTTAATTTAAGAGAATATTATTAATTTTTCAAACAAAAAAGGTATTTATAATTATGAAAAATTTCAGGAGAGCCTGTTGTAAGTTACCTTATTTTATGATAGTAAATTACAATCATTCTTTTTAAAGTTAGACATAATTATAAATATCTACTCATTGTTTGTCAAAGTGAAATTAAAAATATTTAAAATGATTTTAAAATTTGTCTATCAACGAGCACATTCTTTTTAAATTATAATTTTACTTATATTTTTAAAATTTTTTAAAATATTTTATTGGACTAATATCATACGGATTACTTAGTTTATCCATTCTTATTTTTTTATATATATATATTTCCCAACATATTTTTTGTAAAAGCATATTGGGTAAAGTAGTAATGTCAATCTCACTAGTTAGGGGAAGAATTTTAAAAAACGAGAGGGTATTCGTAATTATGTACTAAACATAATTGTCACTCAAGTTTAATTTTAAGGTAAATTACATTAACATCCTAAGATTAAATCTAATTATACAAGCTTTCCTTGTTTTCTACAAAATTATATGTCCACCACCCCCCGCCCCTCCTCTAGAGAAAAATTATACTGTGAGGATATACTTTCTCACATGCATTAATCCGTGAAGACGTATGAGGGTAATTTAGTCAAAAAAATATCTAATCGACTTGAAATAATTTAGTAATAAGTCAATTGGGGGTAAATATAATTTTTTTAATTTTTTATTAATATAAGCAAATTTGGTGAATTTTAACTGATGAAGGGATTGATTTGTTAGACGGAAGCAAACCTTAGGGGTGCTAGATGTAATTTCTCAAATCACAAGTAGTCTACGTATACTTATTAAGATAAATAGAACGAACTTTCTTAATATTTGGCACATAATTATAAATACCTTATTAATTTTAGCGTCGGTCCAATAACTTACTGAATCTGTTAGTTTTCATCTTTTTGACAATTTTAGACCTCCATTCAATAATTACATAAATTCATCAAATATTAGGCAGGTTATAGGTAATTTTTCAAACAATGAAGCAGTATTTAAATTATGCCATTTCGTGAGAGCCCATTGTAACTTTTAATTTTCGTAGATGCAAAATGAATAATGTATATATTTAAGGTGACAAAACCGACACGTCAACATGTAAAATGACAAAAATACCCCTAGAGTTCAAATTGGAAAAAATAAATAAATCAAGAGCAATGCATTTAATTTTCCTTTGAATTCAGACGATCCAAAAATTAGCATTGCTTGCAAAGGTAGAAAAACAAATAAACATTGTGATTAGGCATATGTTAGTTGGAACTCCCCAACTTTTCTTGATTATGAAGTTAGAGCAAAAAACACAAATAAAATAGTGAATTAAACCTAAACTTTCATTTTTATTTTGTGTGTTAGTTTACTCATTATGAGAGTGTAGGAGGAGTTGTTGGTACCATATGGTTGTCTACATCCTAAGTCACATTTTCAGGTTGATGGACACGGAATATGCTCGTTGTGTGTGCATAATTAAATTTTTTTATTATATTTAATTTGTTGAACGCGAAGAAAGAAAAATAAAATAAATTAGTTTTAGATGTGTATGGATAATAAATTATTAATAAAACTAAGCATAAATTACAATGAGTTTTATGAGGTTTATCATAATTACAAATACTCCATCGTAGTTTAAAAAATTATCGATAGCTCATGAAATTAAGGCCGTATACCAAATATCTCCCTACAGTGGCTATCACGAGGAATTATTTGTTAACTGCCGTTAATTTTAGAGGGATATTTGTATTTTTTTTCAAACAACTAAAGATTTTTGTAATTATGATAAACCTCAGGGGAGCCTGTTGTAATTTTTCTTAAAATTAATTAATGAAGAAATGGTTTTTGTGGAAGAAATATATATATATATATATATATATATATATATTAGGTAATTCACAGTATGACAACATGATAGTTATTTTGGCCCGATCTTCCCCTTAATAAATAGTATAGATATTAAAGTTTAAACCACCGTTAAGTCTTTCACATCTCACTTATGTTAAAACACGCAAAAAAACATAAGTAAAAGGACTAAAGGAGTAAATTAGTAGGGCTCATTCAACACAAATTTTCATCTCAACAAAAGAAAGGGTAACTAATATGGATACCTCTTTAGAATTAGGTCTAATTACATAAATACATCGTATTTCATATTTTTTTAATTTAATTAAAGGGTAAATTATATTAATATTCATTAAAATTAAGTCAAAATATACAAATACCTTATGTCTTTTGCAAAATTATAGCTACACCCGTAATTTTATAAAAGAAAAAAACAAAAGATGTTTGTATATTTTAATTTAATTCCAAGTGATGTCAATTTACAGATAATTAGATATATAATAAAAAAATTAACTTACGAACACGTTGCCTCGATCACTATTAAGTATTAAGCAAGAATAATTTTTATTTTGTAAACTACAATAATTTTTATAATTTTAATAGTGACGATATTTAAATAGTTGTTATTACATATAATTAGTATTAATAAAATTGTACATATATTGAAAAATTAAAATTATTATTTTTGTAATGGATATATATCCTACTAAAGTGACTTAATTTATCAAATATTTGATAATTTTGGTACATAATTAAAAAAAAATCATATGATTTAGCCTATTATTAGTTGCTATATATATAGGGGGCACATTACCCACTAATCATTGCCTATAATAAAAACAAATGGGAATGGCCCATCACAAATTTTGCATTTTTTTTCTAATCAAGTTGTGAATATTTTATTAAGAAAAAAATTGATGGGTAATGTATTAATTTATTTTTAGGTTATTGGCCTTGCAAGACACGACAAGGAGACATAAGACTACTATATATATATATATATAGTGTTAATATATATGTATATATTTATGGTATTACAACCAGCTCCCCTCAAATTTAACATAATTATATATATTCATTATTTAAAAATTATAAATACCTTCGTAATATTTGATGAAATTATGTAATTTTTTTGGATGAAAAACTAAATTTCTCAACTTTGTCATTTTTGAATAAATACATTGAAAAATTGTAAGAAAATCGGACGAGATGGATGAAAAAATAGTTAAAAAACAAGAAAATTATCCACTTAGTTTATAAAAAAATTTAATTGTTAGACATCTGTTAACATAAGAGGTTATTTGTAATTTTCTAAATAACGAGGGATATTTATAATTATGTAAAATTTTAAGAGAGCTCGTTGTAATCTACTCATTATATATATATATATATATATATGGTTATTGCGTTTCCTTTTGGCCTTATTCTAAAGAAATAGATTAAATGTTTTGTAATTTTAACCCCTTAAATTAAAATAATAGTATATTGTTGATACAAAATGAATCAATTGAAGTTAGTAGTATTTTGTAGTGCAATTTTCTTGTAAAATCAAATGAATAACATACAATTAATCAGATAAATTACATCCACATTTTCTATAGTTAAGTCTAATTGCATTCCCCCCATACTCTTTGCAGAATTGCAACTCAACCCCCTAAGCTTGTGATTATAATTTACATCATATCCCATCACGAATAAAAATTTACATCAACACCCTCTGATATAAATATATGAATAATCACACCATCACCAGTAGAATCACACAAACTTATGATTTATTTACACAAATCATCCCTGTCTTTCGCATAAGAAACTACCCCTAACAGATCAAAAATAGGGATAGTTTGTGCAATGATGCTAACGTTATTAGGGTGTGTATATGTGTGTAATTTTTCAAAAAAGTAAATTTGGTAGGTATATTTGTAATTATCTAAAACACAGAAATAATTTGTACGAACAGATCATAGATCAAGGAGTATAAATATAAGAAAAAAATACAATTTTGGTCCAGTTTCCTAAAGACGATGGCAATTTTAATCCAGGTCTAGTTCAAAATAGCGAATCAGGATAACAATTTTCAAAAAATAGCAATTTAATGACAAAATGCCCTAATTTTGCCAGAATCGCACGTAAATTTGGGGATTTCTCCAAGTAACAGCGAATTGGCGTATGTCGAAGTATTTTTTCAGCCGATGCTTACCCCTTGCCACGAAAGCTCTGGCTGAAAAAAATACTTCCACGTAAGCTAATTCGCCGGCTTTTGGAGAAATACCTAAATTTATGTGGTCACATGCGCATCATGTGTACGATTCCAGCAAAATTAGGGTATTTTGTCCTTAAATTGCTAATTTTTAAAAATTAATGTCTGAATTCGCTAATTTGAATTGGACCTGAACTAAAATTACCACCGCCCCTAACAAGCTAAACCAAAATTACATTTTTCCCTAAATATAATAATCCCTATAACATATATAATTGTTGTGCAATGCCAGACTGCATCGAGACATGCTGCAATGCCTTAACTAAAATTTTAACCTTATTATGTGATTTGAGCAGATAAATACACATTGATTAATAATATTTTACAGTATTTAATATTATTAAATGTGTAACATACAACTACCCATCACATGCTACTCTACTTGATTAATAATGTAATTATTGGATAATTGTTGCTTTAATTTTTAGATTTTGTCTTTTTTTTTTTTGGGCAGTCCCCCAATTTTCATGTAAAATGGTTTTAATAATTAAAATACATTTGTGGGTTTAAAACGGCGTATAACTTGGATTTTATTTTTAAAAAGTAATATTTTTTTCTTGGGGAGAAAATTAAAGGAAAGAATTATGTGTTTATTAAGAATTGATATGGTTATTTAACAGTAAGATTTGAAGAAGAAATGGAGATCTGAGAAGTAGATGGAAGCACAGAGATCTTACACATGGAAGTTTCCTTTATTAGGAAGCAAATCTTAGACAGATTTGTTGTGTCTTCTGCCAACAACAACATATGATAATGTAATAAAATAATAAAACAGAAGAAAATTTTTGTATGAAATAGTATATCCAATTTTCAGAGTTATAATTGTTTTTTTAATTATTTATGATTATGGACAGCAATTTTAAAAAATTATCTTTGTAGGTAGCTGAAATACAAGGGGTGATGGATGCACTTAGTTATTATTTTATTTTTTTATTAAATGACAAAATAATGAATTGTACGCGACATCGTTAATATTTAAGATAGAAATTATATTATTTTGATTTTACGTAGCGTAAAATCAGGCAGTTTTAAGTATTTTATCATCAAGAGTTGATGAAATATGACATACTTGAATACTATCCAAGTGAGATAATGTGATGTAAAAATTTAATTTTATGACGATATTATTTTGTTATATTATGATTTAATTTTATGACGATATATATTTCATTATCTATATGCGTGAAAATCATTTCTAATCATAACAATAATAATAAAAAGAATTATGATTATAAGGAATCGAACACGGAATAATGAGTCTAAATACTTAGTTTCAGTTGACGAAAAATATATATTCGAATTTTAATCCTTAGTCAATCCTTTAAACAAATTTATAGAAATGTAAGTCGAGATCAAAATCAAGGAGTCATACATAGATGCAGGGCCCCAGAAATCGAAGGATGTGATACGTAGACATCACCAGTTTTTTGAACAGATATAACAGTGAAATTCAGTAGTTCAGGTTATTACCATATGAATGATTCATCAGCTAATGTGCTTCTGTCAACTTTTTACATAGGTAAACCTCAGCGAGGTTCATTCGGTTTTCTTTGTCAGCAAATGTAAAATATGCTACTAAAACAATGAGCGACACTTAATTTGAGGATGCACAAGAACAATGGAACACATATGCTGTTCCTAAGCCGGCAACCTTTGAACAAGAATAATTACAACATCGGTGATCACATATTACTGTCTGCTTGCATTTAGTATTTTGCTAATGGAGCAAAGATGAGTGTACCTTATTGGGAGTCAGCGAGGGAGTGGACTTTGCGAATTGTATGTAGGCGATTTAGGTTTCACGACGTATGGCAGTGATATCTCTGCTGGGGCAGCATCCGGGATGGCCTCTTGGAAAGATACTTCAAACATCAAAGGCTGATACAAACAAACCTCATCTTCCTTGCAATAGTATACCTGCAAATGAATCAAAAAGTTTAAATGGGTACTAACAGAACAACTTTTATGTGCACGCATTAACCAAGAAAAGAAAACAAAAATAAAGCATACCTTGCAGTAAATTCTACTTTTAGAAGATGAAGGAGAGGATCTTTTGAACTGTATGACTGCAGATCCTTCCGTGCTGATAGTTCCATCGACAGGATCAACTAATGCGGCATTTTCTGGTTCAAATTCCACACTGAATTTACTTTGTGCTTCCTACATATGGAATATACAAAGTTGATAACTGTATGGATGAAAAAGTTGAGACACAAGGATTATAAGATTACGATGCACGACGCAAGTGAATTGGTAGAAGATAATGACTGTTTAATAGTACAAATAACAGAGGACCTACAACTTCAAACAACAGAAGTACAAATCCACAACTAAAACTGAATGAACATGGGAAACAAGCGAACACAAAGTAATTTATGCAATCTCGGATCATCATTAGTGACCAAAGTAGGCCACAACGCATCAAGATATTGCAGAAGGAAATAATCTTGATTTAACAATGACATTACACTAACATCGAAGAAAGAAAAAGCATAACACAAGCACGAGAAACAACGGCATTACACTAGCACCTAAGAAAGAAAAAGCATAACACAAGCACAGAGAGAAAGAGAGAGAGAGAGAGAGAGAGAGAACGAGAACCTTTGACAAATGGTACCCTTCTGGTACTGATATCTTCAGACATAGTTTGCCTTCATTGGATGAACCACCATCGATGACTATGGTCTCTGTGTCAGCTGCAGATCTCCTTCTAAGGCGCCTCAAAGATTTTGATTTTGGAACTGGAGGTTGGACACCTTTCAACTCCAAAGTAAGAAGCCTTGGTTCTCCGTTGTTCAGGTCTAAAACCCTTATTATGCTGTTATTCGTATCTGCTATGAATATTCTTCCTGACAACCAGAAACAATGTAAAATATAAGGTAACGTAGCTTTCTTTTTCTGGAGAGGTGAGAGACATTTAGATGGATTCCAATAGCCATTGGTGAAAGGTGAAAAAGGAAATTGGACTGACAAATTTGGGATAGAGGGAGGAGTAGTATGGATAAGAAGTGCTCAACAAATGCCCTCCATGCTTTCCTGATTTACAGACTCATAATTTCTTATTCTAGGAAGTTGCACCATTATATTGCACATATTATAATTCAGAGACTTTCTTATTGAAGCTTAATTTAATATAAATATAATATGACTTACAAAATAAAGTCTATGAGCATGATAGCCTTTTAGTTTCCCATACGTTAACTATTTGGCATTTGCCAGCTAGTTGTGAGGTATTTAATATATTGCAACAACTAAGAGTGGTGAAGTTTTTGTCCATGATTTTCTAACACTAACAATATTCTTTCCGGTCCTGAAATCATGAATCCTTTGCAAAGATCAAGCCAAGATCTGAATTTGTTCATCAAAGAATAATCCAATTTCCCATAAATCATACTGCAGTTTTGACAGGAGGCACAAGAATGTTGAATAATTACACTTGCATTTTAGTATTGAGCATTACTCGGTGGTCCTGTAGATGTTACTCTGAAAGTATGATAGGACAAAGTATGGGGGAACAAATATCTCAGTGTGTCATGTACTTAATATAAACACCTAGTCAATCTTGGGGTTAATAAATGCAGAAATCAAGAAAGCGACACAGTTTTCACAATGTAAGTAAGGTGGAGTTGGGATTGTCTTGAAAATTTGATGAGATGTCTATAAGTCATGATTAGTTTTCGAAAGGCATATTGTGTGAGTTGGGTCACACCATGTCTGACACAGGTAAAGCAAGGTAAACATAGAGAGAAGTTGCAAGAGGCAAAGGATTAATTCATGCATGAAGCATATTTATTCATTCAATAATTCTTGCTAAAAGGAACACCCATGTTGTGGCACTTCCACCCAAAAAGTAATGAGTTACTCCTTTAGAAAGCATCTCTGTAATATGTTCTATCACGAATTTCAGGGAGTAATACAATGAGATGATATGAGATACTTTAAGGGGTCCAATAGGAGATACCTCAGACGTAGGAGGGTTCATAGAGCAATACACAATGTTCAATGTCAGATGGCTTCTACAGGGAAGTCTAGTAACAGATAAGAAGAAACACAACCTAACAGTCACTTTCACTCATTATGGAAACATGAAAGGGCTTATTTTTATGCTACAGATGGAATTGGTAGATTCAGACAAAAGTGTTAATATGTAAGATTGAGAAGTGGGAAAGAAGGGGACATATGAGTGCTATTTGACTTCAAAAGTAGTCCGAATTTTTAAGAATTGGTTCTCATAAATCCATGTAATCATTAATTTCCATCATGTTTTAAGAATTCTATCCAAGTTCTTTGTGGAATGCACTCAAATGAGAGATGAGCACCCGAGTGACAGTGTATGTTTCAAGAATGGAATTTTAAGGGGAATGATCATTGGAGTTAAAACAAAAGAATTGAATCTTTTCTCATGTGTATATGCATTATTCTATAAGAAATTTATAGAAACCTTTAGATTTATAATTAATTATTTTTATGTTCTTTAATTTTAATTTCTATATTTGTGAAGAGAAAATCATCATTATTATTTCATGTAAAAAGGTAATAATTTAGGATTTTTGGCTTTTTCCTCTTATTTCAACTTTTAGATATTATCGTTAACTTATGTAATACTTATTTTTTCACTCCTATGTTTATCATGAAAAATATTATCAATTAAATTACTCCATCTTTTAAACTTTTAGCTTTCATACCAACTATCTCTTAAGTTATTTGTAATACAATTTTTGTATAATAGTTTGTTTCATTAAATTTTCATTTTTTAATTATTTTGTTCGAATAACTTGAGTAAACAAATAGTTGTAGACAAATATGTTAAGAAATGTAAAAGTATTCAAAACCCATTCATAATTTTTTCATTCTTATATTTGTCTTGAAAAAGATTAACAATTAAATTACTTTGAATTTGTATCATTTATGAAATAAGATTTTAATCTCTTTTTCTCTCTTTTAATTTTTTAATCCTTATACTCACCATCTCTAAAGTTAAAAGTAAATATACAAATTAATAAATAATACATAAATATATATGGATATAGAAAATTTATTTTAATTTCCATTAGAGTCATATCTTTTAAATTAGTTGGTCATTACTATCTAACAGAACACTAGCATTAAGTTACTCATTAGTATATGTACTTAAATTGAGACATATATTTTATTAGAGCATTATAATAAGAATCACGAAAAAAAATAAGAAATGTGAGACACTCCAAACAATTCACACTTCTATAATATAGAAAAGAATAGCAATAGATAGAGTATGCCTCACAGAACTGACAATCAACTACATGCTAATTTCATATAAATGCAATAAGGTTGAAAGTGTAGACAGAAATTACCATTTCCAGCTTCAACAAGTCCAGAAGGCTCTGAAAGCTACAGAATTAGAGGGCATCAGGATTAGTATTTCAAAAGTATAGGTCAAAGCAAGTACTGGCAGAGTGCATACAACAAAGATGTACATCATTTTCCATTCACCAATATAACCATTACTTAAAATGAATTTTGTATATCTTATGAACTCTTTCATTATTACCAGATAATTAACTATTTGTTATAACAAAAATCGATCATGGGATAATAAGATTACAACTAAAATAGGTCAGAAATAGATGAACATATATCTTATAATAATATCTCAACTATGTATTGATCTTTCTCATTGTTAGATAAAGGGATTTATAATATTTTCGGTTGTCCTTCACTCTATAATGATATATTCCTTAGTACAATATCATGAAATGTTGCCCAGTTGTTCAATGAGTTCTGTCTGCTTCAATATCCTCCATGATGAAAAAGAAGATCAAAAGTTCCAATCCAAGGGTGTAAATTGTACCCAGCTTGTGTTGAGAACATAGTGGTTTAGACCCCTTTTTGTAGAGATTCTTCCTATTATTATTATGATGGAAACTTATAATTGAAAAAAATAGGATCTTTTGTCCCACATAGGAAAGTGAAAAGCACTTCACAAAAGATTACGTAATACAAGTTTGAAATAGAATTTGGAGCAAATAAGAAGAAAGGAAATTATACATGTTGACACAAATATAAATAGACTTTGACAGTCTTAACACATGGCCAGTGCATGTTTCACCAAAGAAATATATCATTATGTTATTTATTTGTTCTCAAAATTATTTTATAGAGTAAATTAAATCGACATTTCCCTTATTTTTTTAACATGTAATTATTCAAAGGGTTGCAACATTAGTTTCTCCTATATAATTGCAAGCGAAAAAAATATTTGGACTTCTATTTCAACTCAAATCATGATTAAGCGTTACATTAATTTGGAATGTCCTTGATGAATATATAGTTTCATTGCAACATCTGTGGATTTGTTGATTCTATTTCTCGATTTTTTCGTCTTGACTTTTTTTTGTTTTCATATTACTAAATTAATTATTTTGATGCTTGAGAAATTCAGTTCTAATTTTGACTTTTCTACGAATTTTCTTTTAAAAAAATAGGTTTTTAAATTGTGTAGGTTGTTATAAATTACATTCACTCTGCTTTATCATCTTTTGTTTGGGTTAATTACTTCTCTATTAATAGCTAAATTTATGTTAGAATTATTTAATAACTTATTAAATTAAAGTTCAAATCACTACTATTTCTCTTAATTTCAACAATCTATTGAAGTAATTGTCATTAAAATAAAAGAAGAATAAATTTTGTTATGTCTTTTACTTGATTTTACTTCAATTCTACTCAATTAAATTCATTATGTCAGTTCTTTTGTGACCAAACTAAACTATTATTTAAACAAACAATTAAAAATTCTTCTATTATCTTACTATTTTAAAAATCCAAATTCTTTTTATAAAAATTTAAGATTAAAAAATGCAAATTCTTTTATAGTACTCTTCCTTTTAGAAATATCTAATCAATTATGGTATTCACAACGAACTATCATGCATTTGAACCCTAAATAGAAATTATCTTACTAATACATTCGAAATTGCAATTATTGTTTTTCTTTTAGTTCAACAAGTTTTAAGAAAGTGCACTAGAATTTTACCTAATAAAAAGTTGCTCCTTTTTACAATAATTTTAAGTGGTTGGCTTAATTATTTTAAACAGAATGTTAATTCTACAACAACATTTTTATATTGTAATTCTCTCTATGATTTTCATATAACTTCATCTTATTTAGTTCTTATAGATGTCTTTCAACAATTAAAAGATCTCAAATTAAATTTAAAAATGAGACATAAATTAATTCAAAGAAAAAAAGAATTTAAACAAAATTTTGAAAAGGATATAATTTTTGAATACAAATATATTTGCCACATGACCTCTTCCTTACTTCTTAAAAGTTTTATTATCTCTCTTGAAATCTTGATAACTAATATTAAAGAAAAAAAGAATTAACCAAAATTTTGAAAAGGATATAATTTTTGAATGCAAATATATTTGCTGCAATGTTTGCAATTTTGATAACTATTATTGTCAATTATTTCTTACTATTTAGTTAATCTAATATTTTTTCCTATTCACTTTTTTCTATCTTTAGCGAATTTTTCTTTTAAGTCTGCTATATATTGTGATTTGTACAAATTCTTACTATTAAATTTTGCTTATTCTCAAGTTTAGGTGCTCGAGGATCGATCTTCATTTTATTATCGCCCTTTGTTAATAAATATTTTTATTCTGTCAAAAAGCCTACTAATTTAACTACATAAAGTTTTATATGTTTGCTTATTAAATCATAGTGTTTTCCAATTATATAAAGAATAACTATTTTTTTTGGGCATATATTGATAAGTCATAAATTGATGACACAATAAATTTAATTTGTTGAGTTCTTCCCTAAATATTGAAGAGAAGATAATTGAAAGTATGAAATCATTTACATTGTTTGGAAAATAAAAGAGGTGAACAATCTCAATTTATCCCCTCAAAAATATATATAAATATCAGATAAAATTTATTTTGGTATCCGAGCTTTGTTATTAATGTCATTTTGGTACCCAACTAACTACAAATGACTCAACTGGTATCTGAGTTTCACAATTAGTATCACTTCAGTACCTAATTGATATGTAAGTGTTATTTGTATGTAAAACTCGGGTACCAATTAAGTCATTTGTATGTAAGTGTTAAAATGACAACTCATGCATCAACGTGGATTTTATGCTATAAATATTTGGCCCATCCAAATATGAAAATTTATGTTAGATCTTTTTGACTCCTAAAATAAAAAAATTTGAATGATGTTTGAAGGTGATACTGCTACATATCAGTATATTTTTGCAAAAGTAAATATTTTTTCCCCATAGTTATGACAAACAATTAATTCATTTGATGTCATTGGTCATTATACAAATGTAGTTAACACCACTACAAGAAATATGAATCTTTGTCACGGCTAATTGCCATATCCAAAAGTAAAAAATTGTAGGGAACATACATTAAGTAATTTGTTTTATTAAATAAAACATTGATATTGTTATTAGTCATCTATTTGTGTAATTCATATGAGTTTTTCCAAAGGCTTTAGCTTAATAACTATTAATTACTTTATTTCTAAAACAATCATTTTATTTGAATCTAAAAACACCTTGGATAAATTTATAATGGCTACATAAAAATTGCAAAATAAAATAAAATAAGAAAAGTAATAGGTATGATAGGTCGGTTCATTTAATATGTGATGTAATTGTTATATCTATGTCAAAATGACCTAATTAATAATTGTTTCTACACTATGTTTTATAATCTTATTAGTAATTACATAATAAAACTATAAAATGTAATATAAAAAATTAGAAGATGTTTTGAATCATTCACAGTTCTTATAATTTATTCTTCTTTTTTCTTTTCTGGAAAAATGAATATTTTGATGGTTTAAGAGTGGTATTTACACCTTTTGAAAAGATCAAATCTCATACACTGACATTTTGTTCTACTAAATTAAATTTTTTTAAATGAAAACATATAACGTGTCAAGTAATTACACCTCAAATGCTCAAATTCTTTTGGTCCATCTTATAAGAAAAAGTGCTCACTTTATAAGTCCATCTTACTCCCCAAAATATTAATATACATGCCAATTCATTTAATGAATTTTTATTTTTCATAACCTATTTTAATACGTCAAGTGATAATTTCTTTCCAACATTCACATAAATTTCGAAAGTTTTCTTAGAAGTTTGTACGGGATGTGGCTTTGGGTGATGTCTTGTATCCTGCAAGTGAATACTGACGGCATATATTAAAGTGGCAAAAGTTTGATCATACTTCAAGACCACATCAAATTCACATCTCTGTTTAACTTCACTGTTACTACTAACATATTAGAGTTACTGTCATGCTAAAATGTTATTTAACAATTAATGTTCTCATATTTTTTTTAGCTCCAACTTTCCATGTTTTTTCCATTTTTATTTTCTGAGAAGTAATGCCAACTTAGCCTACTTTAAGATCATATTCTAGTGACAAATGCAGCTTAGGAATTTCTAAATAGCAATTCTGAGAACCGACATATTTGCATGTATTCATGACTACATGGTCACTCAAACAAACACCCGATATAAGAGTAGAAAAATATTTGCGATAAATTTTGAAGGATGCTTTTGTACCTGGGCCTCCAGGGCTGATCCATCCTTGAATCCAGCCTTTCCAATACCTGCCAACGTGGTAACTCTCCTACTCGCTAAATCCAGCTTCTTAATCTGAAATTCAAATAAAAGTAAAAAATCAACTTGATCGACAACATTTACAATCAGAAGAAAAAACAATAAATAGTCGAGGAAGATTCGTTGCACGAGACCAGAAGTGCATTTGATTTCCATACCTACTCATGTATACAAACTTACTCAGTAGTAATACTTCAGATACTCAAAATTAGGGAGTTATGATTTTAATCCTCACACAATCAAGTTAGAGGAAAAACTCCTCCCAGAAGCATTATGCTTTAGAATATTATGTGTAAGAAACAAAAATGGAAACAATGCAAGATGCAGTTAACACTAGAATGTTGTTTGATACAACCAAAACTTCACAGTGAGGAAATTATAATTAATTGACCGAATATAATAAACTCTTTTAAAGTCCATCAGACATTGACAACGGGATGCATGCACAATATTCTTATACTGATCTACTTTTTATGCACTAATCATAATATCTAATTCAAGGCAACATCTGATAGAAGCAACTGTCACCAACTGAAGCTCATTTTATTTTTAAATAGAAGGCTTAATAATTCAATTCTGTTTCTTTTTATCACAAGTAGACTAATGATGGACAGCCAGGCTATATAGCAATCTAGTGCATCATTCAGTTTCAAGCTATGTACTCTCTGAAAGATGATTTCTTGAAAATGAGGTACGTTTTGGTTGTTTGGTTGCGTAAAGTTCCTAAATACTTTACTCATGGACTAATTTGTACCCAATTAATGTAAAAATCGTATATGTCAATTCCAAGTCATTTTCCAGATATATAAGAATGGGAATTAATAACTCACAAGCAGCCCAGTGTTTACTTTCTAATATTTATTCCATGTAGGATAGGGCATCACAATCATTTTGTCAGGGGGGTTCCAGGGGTAGCTCCCACATGCCAAACAGCTCTTCATGCAAGCTCCAACTATCCCAACTGGCGATCGGTTTTAATACAATTGTCAAGTCCCAGCCTATATTGGATGCACAAATTGCCTCCAAATCACAAAGTGCAACATGAAACTGTGCTATAAACAACTTGCCCAAGAAGGGGACGAACACTGGATTTTCTATCACTAGTAGTTGTCATATTGACATCTATGGATGGATAATTCATAAACACATTCCACCAATCAATTCTCAAATAACACTTTCTGGACACAAGAAATCAGGATAAGGAAGATGTGAGTTTCCGCCAACTCACGGAACTATGATAATAACTCCAGCAGTTTAGCATTCTTAAACTTGCACAACTATTGCCGCTATTACTAAAATTTTATGTCATGTACCTTGTGATTGTATGAATCCGCCATATAAATTTGACCATCATTTCCGCAAAAGACTCCTAAAGGATGTTGAAGAAGAACTTCAGAACCTACTCCATCATGGTCTCCGAACTGAAACATATAACACAGCCAAGCTAACAAATAAGTTCAACATCCCATCCAACTAGTGCAAAGATCGATAAGATTCCAAATGGTAGCAGACATACCTTAAATAAATTGTCAGAGAAAATTGGATCACCACCAGCGAGTAGTCTCGATCCCCCTGTCCTTAAGTCAAGTGCCCGAATAGAGCTACTCTCACTATCAGCAATATATGCTTCCTTTAAATCTATCAAAACAAACAAGTGAAAATACTGCATAAATTAACAATATTGCAACTAGCTTTGAATTTTTACCACGTACCAGGTGACAAAGTAATTCCAGAAGGTTGCGCAAATGAAGTGCTCGCAGAACTGTATCAACATAAAACAAAAGTCTCAAAAAATCAGAAAAACTATTTGAAGGAAAAGAAAAGATCACGGAAGTTTTTGAAAGTTTCAGTTGCGCCTAAAATAAGTGCAGATGTAAAAATCAAATTCTCCCTAATCAAAACACAAAGAACACCAAAGACAAAGGAGTGCCTCTTTATAGGTGTTATAGTAGCTTTCCAATCTTATTTCAACATTGTTGAGAAACAAAGAATTGATTCTTCAAATACTTGTAAAATCACAAGAGAATCTGATTTTTGTGATACTTATATGATTTGACTTTGGAAGAATTTCTTCCAATTTCCATTATTGACATATGCGATTCACCACGGATGTCATAACCTCAAATCAAGTTAAGATAACATAATTTAGCCCTTTGGACTTTTGTGTTGTGTATGTAGGCCAAATGACAAAACCACGTTGTATGGAGCCATTTTCTTCATCCGACATACTCTGGCTTTACAGAGCGGTATTCAGTCGAGCCCCCTACTCCTTACTACCATAGCCCCGAAATACCAGTGCGGTCTAGCTTACTGAGCTCCACTTCATTCACTTCGTTACTTCATTCCGTTGTCCCCACCCACCTTGGACCCAATTATTGCTGGGTCAGCCGGCAGATAATTGGGGGAGGATGCAATTTCCAATCTTATTCCTTTGTATCTTTCAAGTCCATGGCGGTCTAATTGATTTATTGATTTCAATTTAAATTAAAACTTTGCTGGAAAGGGTATAGTTAATTTCACTGTGAAGAGATGTAATCAATCTGATGAACAATCTATCATGAGGTTGTTTTTCCTGCGGTTTTGATAGGCAGAACCTGTGTTGACTCCGGGGCATAAACATCACAACGTCAATACCTGATAGTCCACTAGTCCACTGGGGTAAGAGCAGTAGACCAGCTATTCTATTTCCCTTCTTGAAATAGTGCTGGTTGGGTTTAG
The DNA here is from genome assembly GCF_000512975.1 of Sesamum indicum. NCBI lineage: Eukaryota > Viridiplantae > Streptophyta > Magnoliopsida > Lamiales > Pedaliaceae > Sesamum > Sesamum indicum. The sequence goes on from NC_026154.1 coordinate 13,218,401, forward strand.
ATTGGTAGCCCCTTACTCCATTCCCTCCTTGCAGTCAGGAATGGTCGGGTCGGATAACTCTCTTGGCTTACAGATAGGCTTGCAGCCGGGTTTTCAGCCGCTAGCTTCGGGCTTTGGTTAGCTTCTGGGTATCTGCATGGCTGGCACTCTAATATCCTGATGAGTTTCTCTCGGGGAGAGAAACGAATGACTGATGTATGCGCGCGCGCGTGAGTATTCCTTAAAGTAAACGCCACAATCCCAATTAGATGCCTTAAAGTGAACTAATTGCCTAGACCCTCCCTGTCTTATGTAGCTATTGAGCCCTTGCTGCCCTATTCACTGCCTTCCTTATAGTCTCTTGCTTATCGTAGACTATATGCCCTAATCCCTGTTGTTGTCCTTGTTTTTCTCTAATAACAACAAAATTCTGTACGGAGCAGCCTTGTTTAGTAAAGCAGAAACTCCGGGCAGCTACCGCAACGAGTGATTTCCTAGTTGGAAAGCACGAGTGGGCTATAACAAAGGGGGGCTGCTATCCTCGTCTTTTGTTTCTCTCTTCACATAACTAAAATCTTGTCCATGGAGCATGTTTTAGGGCCAGCTTGGATTTTGCCGTAGCACGTATTTCATGCATTTCATTTCTTGGTGCACATTGATTATTGTACCACAAAACATTCCAATTGCAGCAAGAGGATGTTCCATTTTTGCTGCATATCCAAGACTTCAAGAAAAGTTTGACTTTGTTGTTCAATTGAACATTTCAATCAAGATCTCCATGTTCAGCTTGAGGAGCAGTGTTGAGAATCAAGGATGATTCTTCAAATAATTGGAATTTCACAATAATATATAAGTGGTTCTTGTGATATTTGTGATTTGATTATGGAAGGATTTCCTTCATTTTCCATTATCCATATATATAATTCACCTATATAAATAGGTGGAGATGATAACCTCAAATCAAGAGAGAATAACATAATTTAGCCCTTTGGACATTTGGCTCGTGGATATAGCCATATGGCGCGAAGTACGTAAATCCTTTTCTTTTGTTTCTCTCTTCATATATCTAAAATTTTGACAAACATAACAGTAAAACATCTCACAAACTAACAGCCCATTACCTGAATATGCTAACATATTTGGGTTCTAATTAGCGTTGGATAATGCATCCATCCCCCAAGGCAATGGTTTAAGAGGGTAATAACCTTAGCCTATACCGTCTATTGGATAGCATCACATGTATTTAAAGGTAAACAATCACATGATAATCACCTATATATTTAATGAAAATCAGAGCCATATAATCTGTTAAGTCTATATTGCGATGTATATGAACGAAAAGAATGCTCAAATGATGGAACATTAGCTCTGCTTTTCCTATTATTACGATTATTATCACTATTGATATTATTACTACTACTGCAACATCAGCATTATTACATTTATTGCATTATATTTTCTCTGTAATTATTAGCAAATCATGAAACAGAATGGAAGTAGAGGATCATAATATAAAAGGACTAGTTTCGGGTCCCTAAATAATACGGCATACTAGAAAGAGATACATTTTTTTGCCACAAAACTGCACGGTACGCTGTCATGACGACATCATTATATTGTTTAGCTAATTCAGTGTCATGCTTAGCCATAAACAAGTAGCTAGTTTTAGTTCAAAGCTGCTGATATAACCTAATTTCAATATCCAACAGAGATACGGCTCACATAAAGTAAATTTGTATAAGAAACAAGGATCATAACTCCCAGTGTTCATAAACCAGAGCATTCTCAAGAAGAACATGAAAGATCATAAAAGATGTAATAAATAAACACAAACTACAGAATGCTGCCAAACTCAAAAAGTAATTGCACAGGTATCAAGAGACTTTCACAGACACACTAGTAACAGAAAACGCATACAGTACCTGGCACCATTCAAATTTCTTTCATAGCCATCACCACTGAAAGCTCTGGTAGTTCCATCTAATGTATTATGTTTCCAGATCTGATGCTGCCCAGCCATTGCAATATAAACAATTTCGTTTACAGGCTCAAAGCAGACATCCCAGGGCGAATTGAGGAGCTGAAAATATAATGAGAATATAAGTTACATATTGATGCTTATAAGTGTAGTCTGTGCTCTTAACTGAGTTTCATTTCTTCAATATTAATAACTGGATAAGGATGTTATTTTCCCTTCAGTATTAGGACCATACTCATGATTTATGGTACATTAATAATTTTATACTTTTAGTTCAAAAAGTCTTGCCTGAGTTGTTCCTGATCCTCCTCCTTGGTAGTCAGAACCTTTGGTTCCGTTTCCAGCAAGGGTCCGCACAGACTCATCAACAAAATCAACCACCCTATAGTAGCAGAAGATTAATGCAATAGCAAATTATAGATTAAGTTTGATACAAATTCCCTGCAAAGTAACTAATCCTAGGACCCTTAGAAAATTATAAAGAATGATTAACAACTGGGAACAATGAAAACAGATGAATGAACTTTTCTGATTGATTTTCTTAACGTTCCCAAAATGGAACAGAAATGAAAAACGGTGTTAGGAAATATAACAAAAACAATAAAAATATCAATGTTTGGAGGGGAAGCAAAAACCAGAGATAAGGTACTCTTATTAATGGATAAGTATGATATATCTATTCTACCTTGTTTGAAGCAAGAAAGATTATTAGTAAATTTATTGATGTCCCATATATGTTTTACCAATAATTGACTAAGACTTGTTTAGTAGTTGATTTATTCCTTTCTCACATTCAAGAAGGGAAGAAAATTACAGGCTCGGTCATCTCCATTTATACTTGCCCTATTCTTAGTCCAACCAAACAAAGTACTTGCTATTTACTTCAACCTCCCTTCCTCCAGTTTTCAGACAACAAGCATCACAATGCGGAACACACAATGCCGAGTAGAAAAGAGAACAAGCATACCAAGGTCCTAAAATGTATGCAGTCGCTCCAAAATTTCTAACTTCACTAGTATCAGAAACAGGAAGACAACCGCAATATGCAAAATGAAATCACGTAGGATTACTGCTACCTTAGAGCATGATTTTCAGTGTCAGCCACATATAGGAGGTTCTTCTTCGGGTTGTAAGCAAGTCCCTGTAAAAGCAAGTAACAAATTGATTATGTCTTCAGGCAAGTAAAAGAAAAAGAAATTTCAGCTGGACAAAATGCAAAAGTAAAACCAGCAATTACTCTTGTAAGAATCGAGGAGATACCAAAAAGATAATGAAAAACCATTACCTGTGGGCGGTTGAACATGGCATCATCAAAATTACCATCACGGAAACCCTCTTCCCCAGTGCTCCCAATTTGCATTTTGAAGTTACCATCAAGGTCAGTTACTACCTGCGCTCAATCAATGATGCAAATGTTTACACCCGGTCTATCCAGTTCAACAAGAATTTGCTTGGCTTCAAGATAAGGAGAGAATATCCGATGGTAATACATACAAAAACAAGGGTACTTCAGAAAAAGATGATAAGCTATGCATGTTAAGAAGAATTTTGAGGGCTATTATGCATAGAGAAAGCTAAAAGAATCACATATATTCTGATCTTTATGCATCCTGGGTAGAATGGTAGAATCAGTACCAGATAATTAGTACAAAACTAGAAAAAAAACAAGCATTAAAAAATTGTCAGAATTGGGTTGAGGTATGGATACCTATTAAGTGATGTATCCATTCCCAAAACCAGTTAGAGAAACATTGGTAAAGCTTATTTGAATGACTATTGTATTACACTTGACATGATTGGAAATGAGCAAGTCTAGACAGGGAGAATAGACAGAACTTACTATGCGGTTGTGATTGCTGTCAGAAATGAACAGTCGGTTGTTGAGGACATCAACCTCCAGCTTACCAGGAAATTTCAAAGGGGATGTCAATAATCGAGGATCATTGTCTTTCTCCAAATTCAACGGAATAGGTGTGCTATCCAATATTTGCTTTCCACCATAATATATTAGTGCTGCCTTGACCAAATCATCAAGATCCTTGCGGAAGAAAGTGTATACCGAAATTACTTCAGTGTTTCCATTCTGACCCCGTTATAACTTTAATTGATTATAGCTAGTTAATTCTTACAACAAAGAAAATAAATAAACATCTGCTTTTGCTTCCTTGAAATTACTCATTAAAGGGAACACTAAGATCTGAATTAGATACAAGAAACGTGCATATATATAGGAGAACAAGGGTAGCATGTGGCTACACATAAACAAATGGTGACTTCTAACTGGAGATATGGATAAAGAAAAACATTCAATGTCAGAGAAGTTAAAGTCAACAGTAATACTTTAACTCTATATAAGATCAGTAAAAAACTAAATGGACAAAAGGCAGACTCCCCAAGGCTTGCGTCATACAATTGAAGCATGTTGACAAAGCATAACTCGGAGACTGAGGCATAGAATAAAAGACAAATATGACAGTGAAATGAAGCCCATATAATTCCAGCATCTCTTGAAATAAACATTTTTGTGAAACACACAAAATAAATTTCCAGCAGATAGAAATAAGAAATGCTAAAGAGTACGGATGTAAATATATAACATCCTGTAGATTTAATAAAATAAAATACACAAAGAAATTTTTATATGTAAAAAAAGACTCAGATGCTGAAACGGACCACCAAACTAATTTCTTCTGTTGCATCACAACCTTCTTCACCTTTGTGATCTAGTCTGAATGCACTGTCACTTCACATTAGAAAACTTGGTAATTTTAAACTGTTAATGAAATTTACCCTTTTAGTGACATGAGCTAAAGATCTTCACCCACGCATCAACTTTGCTGATGTTGGCAAGTATTGTTATCATAAAGCATCTAACAAAAATACGTAATAAAGAAGAGGTTTTCCTCAAAATAATAGCAGAAGTTTATACTTGAAAATGATAATGGAAAAATCAAACAAGTTATATGGTTCAAGAAAGATGGAAAAAAGGCCTTTTCCTTTATCAAAATCTGCACTTATTTTATTCTTATTAATCTCTTCCTAAAACAAAGATATGGTAGCTTCAGACAAAAAAAAACCTGAACTCTTCAGATGTTACATTTTCTTTCCAGTTAAAAATTTATAGCACATTAACACAACCACGCTAAAAAAGAAATATGTAAACTACAGGTAATAAAAAACAAGATGAAATATCTAGCGAGAAATCCGTGGAAGAACAGGTACCTTTCGGCGACCTTCACCAGCTACTTGTGCTATAAGCTTGCCATTTGGTCCAACAAGGGCAAATGTAGGCCATGAACTTACACCCAATTCTCGCCATAAATACATATCACCATCATTGACGACCTAGGAATTAGTTCCAAAAGACTTGTACAGTATTGATCAGATGAACAGGTTATTGGCCTTCCATAAAGCATCAGTAATACACAGACAAGCACATAGATTATATTTATACATATATGCATAGGTGTTTATAGATACATACAACAAACATATATCTACATATATGGTTTTCAATGAGATTACTTACTGGATGAGATATTCCATAGCGTAAAACCGCATTGCGAATGGCCTCCAGATCTTTCTCGTTATCAAACTTTGCCGAATGCACTCCTACAACAACAAACTGCAAAACCAATATTACTCAACTATGTTTAGAATGCACATATCACATTCAATCATAAGCAAAATAGAAAATCATCACAAGGGAATAATTCGCAATACCTCACGAATTAGAAATTGAACTTCAGCACAAGTTTGTGCAGGACAACATCATATTTTTCATTATATAATTAGATTCCTTGTCCTTTATTTTCTACAAACATATCTAAAAACTTCTTGCTTAACTCTATATGTGCACAGCATGTAAAGTCAGTCGTACACGCCCCACTCCATGATATTTAAAGTTTTACACTCAAACAAAATTTTACTTGCTCTTTCTCAAAATAGAATTTCTTGCAAATTCATTAAAAAAATTATGGACTGGTTTCAGTTGCCCCTTATAGCAGGATATGAATGTGATAGGTTCTCATATTTTACACGTGTCATATACATATATATATTCCTTGTAACTTTTCAAGGAAAGCTCTTCATGTCTGCCGTGCATTAGTGTCAGTTTGATCTTTCATAAGAAATGAAGAACAAGGATCCATCATAGAGATATTTACGGTATATTCTTGATTCATCATAGTTACACTCTTTTACATACAAAATAACACTTTTAATTGTCAAAATAAAAACACAGTTATGAACTAAAAATAGTCTCCACAATATCCTCCCAATGGAGCATATTTGAAGACTTAAGAAAGTCCTTCCCTGCAAACATGGACTGCAACTTTTGTGATAATTAATGTGGAATCAAGAAAGAAAATACTAGGAAAAGAAAATGTACTCTTGTGTGTGTCCATATGAAAAAGGAGAGATGTCAAGTTCCAATACAAAATGAGTTGACAATCAATTTGACAGAATGAGAAAGGCTTGGTTACTGTCTTACAGAACAAATAGAAAAAACTTGGCAAATGTAATAAACAATTCTATAATGGAATTTTTGTAAATGATCTAAATTGGAGCCACACTTGGTCAATGGAACAAGAGGACTGTCACAAATGATCTTTTATTGAGCCCTAAACTTCTCCTTGTTTGTCAGGAAATACTAAACCACATATCATTATATTACTCTATGTTCTTTGAACATCATAAGAGTTTGATTTCCAAAATCAATCACACACAAGCACTAGAAAGGTTGTAAAATTTCCTTCAAATAAAGCACACTTGACATTTTAAGAAGAGATGTCCTTTCAAATATGAAAATTTGATTTGAAATACCCAGTGCATTACTACAAAAACAAAATGTGTTCATGCACGTGAGCCAAATATAATAGGTATGTTTTGATCGTTCTAAAGCAAGTGGACCAAACACAAATTGCAGGGAAGACAAAAAGCTTTAACCTGGAACACCACTGGTCAACGTAATGACATACTCATCTTGCACAATATGTTCTTTAAGTTTTTGAGAGAGGTAAATCGGCACCCAAGTTTGTAATTCCAAACATATCAAACTAAGATCACGTGACTTCGAATTATTCAATAATCCCATGTAAGATAACAAATGGTGGCAATATGAGTTGAAACCCATGGTTCCAACCCAACCCACTTAACATTAGGTTGGTTTTAAGATGTTTTAGCTTGAGTCGAACTGGTTGGGTTTAAGATTTTTAACTTGAGTCCATCTGGTTGTATTTGATTAAATTCAACTATATTATGGCCTATATAGATCCTATGGACTACGTCATGTTTAATTTTCAGGTAGTCAATTAAATGTCATTTTAAATAATATCATGCAATTGATGAAAGATGTTGTATAATCATGAGTTCAATGTGATTGTGTTTAATTAAGTCAAACTAGATCATACGTCCCATATAGTTTCTAATGAGTCGTAAATGGATTTCATCTTATTTATTTCCTATTAATCATTAAAGAATTTTTTTATTTTTTAATATTGATAAAGATATTATTTTTTATAATATTATGCAATTGAAGAAAGATACTACTATACTCATGATTATACAAGCATTTTCTTTAATTTTCTTTTAAAATATATAAATATAATATTTTCTAAATAAATATATTTTCATTTGGCTTTAAAAAAACCATGACATACCTCTAAATTCTGGTACCTAGTAAATTATTGCTTATTATGGCTGTTCATTCTGTAAAATCAATCACATGGAATCAAACCAACATTTCGAATAATGAAAAATCCAGTGCTATATTTTGATAAGAGTAATTAGTTAAGTCTAACAATTCATAATTACACACATAACTCGCTACAAACTACTAGATAAGATTTTATGGCAGTTCAAAATTTTATCGCAAAAAAGTATTTCTTATTGATTTGAACCACCCAACCCATCCATTTGCCATCTCCAAAGATAGCCAATTGGACAAACTAAGATAGTTGAATATGATCTAGCCGTATGCAACAAGTGTTTCCACTAAGTTTCTGAACTGTTCCTGTATATTTTTCCAGAGTTACCATAAAAGTTGCACCTCATGTAGGACTTTTGGGCATCTTCTTTCAAAAATAAAGTTTAAAAACTTAGATAGATTATGAATCGTTTGTTGTATTCACCTAGGTGTTAACTTAATCCATGTCGTGGACAAGGAAAAGTTAATGTTGCAGATGGCTCACTTGTGACTGTTACTGAACAAGGAACAATAAACTTAACTACTTCTCTTTCTTTAAAAAATGTATTGCGTGTTCCTAAATTGTCCACTAACCTAACCTTGTATCCATTCATGAAATAACCAAGGACTTAAACTGCAAAATAACCTTTTTTTCCTACTCATTGCGTCTTACAAGATCAGGTTACAGAGAAGACGATTGGATTTGCTAAGGAAAGAAACAGGCTCTATTATCTTAAGGAAGTGAGTTGAATAAAAGATCAACTATCTCTTTCATGCTCATCACAAGAAAAAAAATTCCTCCAGTACAAATGAAATTTGGCTTCATCACTTCCGCTTTGGACATCATCTTTTCATTTTACTTAAAACCATGTTTCCAACTCTTTTCAAAAATGTTAATGTTAACAACTCCCATTGCGATATTTGTAAAATTTCCAAACATCATTGCGTGTCATTTCCATTAAGCAATACAAGGTCTTGAAAAACTTTTCTCTTTGATACATACTAATATTTGGGGTCCATCTAGAATCCTAACATTTCAGGTGCTAGATGGTTTGTGTCTCTTATGATGATTGTAAGAACAACTTGGTTATATCTCATGAAAGAAAAGTCTGAAATAATTAGTATTTTTCCATGTTTTCACAAAATGATAAACACACAATTTGGAGTTTCTATTAAAAGAGTTAGATCCAATAATGCAAAAGAGTACTTTAACCAAAGTAAGAGGAAGAAATTATCCATGAGTTTTCATGTATTAATACACCCCAACAAAATGCGGTTGGTGAACGCAGAAATAGACATTTACTAAATGTTACACACTACTGTTTCATAACAATGTTCCAAAATGCTTTTGGGGAGACGTTTTAACAGCAACATACTTAATAAATAGAATGTTATCTAGGGTGTTAGGATATTAGAGTTCTATAACTGTGTTGTCTAGTTTTCACCCTGATTTTAATAGCTCTTGCATGTTACCAACTAAAGTGTTTGGTTGTGCCGCATTTGTTCATGTTCATTCTCGCAATAGGGGCAAACTTGATCCAAAAACTTTAAATGTGTGTTATCGGGATACTCAAACACCAAAAAAGGGTACAAGTTTTACCACCCTACTTCTCGAAAAATTTTCACTTCTATAGATGCAACTTTTTATGAAAATGAGTCATTTTTTCAGAGTCAGAATCCTTCCCCACAAGAGAAATGATGAAATAATGGAGTTTCTTGAATTTGACAGTCTCCCAAAAAGTGGTCCTTAACTTTGATAAAGAAATATGTTTCTCCAAACCCTCAAATTCCCCTGAAACTTGTAAAACGCTTCCTAAAATGGAACCTGAACCTATTTATGAAATTCAGTTGGAAAATCAAAAACCTGGTGTGAAATCTATTGCGCTGCTACAAGTCTACTCAAGAAAGAGAGTTCCCATTTCTGCACCTATGCAAATCCATAAATCCGAACAAGGTACTACATAGAAGACAGTGAGCATTCTTTCCATGAACCCATTGAATTAGATTTACCCATTGCACTTAGAAAAGGGACCCGAAAATGCACCCAACACCCAATTTCTAACTTTGTGTCATTTCACATATTATTTCCAAAACACAAGAGCTTCCTCACCACCCTAAATTCTATCAGCATTCCTCAAACACAGCACGAAGCCATGAGAGAGGAAATGCATGCATTAGAAAAAAGGTAAAACATGGGTAATTGTTAGTTTACCTCATAGAAAAAAAATCATTAGGGTGTAAGTCAATGTTTACCGTAAAATATAAAACTAATGGGTCATTGGAGAGATACAAAGCTAGGTTGGTGGCAAAAGGATATACTCAAACCTATGGAGTAAATTATAAAGAAACTTTTGCACCAATAGGCAAAATGAATACAGTGCGTGTATTATTGTCTTTAGCCGTTAATTTTGGTTGGTCTTTGCATGGGGACCTAGAGGAAAACAATATCCCAGAGCATGGTTTGGGAGATACACTCAAGCCATGCTAGCAATGGGATACACACAAAGTCAAGGAGACCATACTCGCTTTGTAAAGCATTCCGCCACAGGTGAAGTTACAATATTTCTTGTCTATGTGGATGACATCATTGTAACAGGAAATTATCTAACAGAAAGGGACTCCCTTCGGAAATGCTTAGCTAAAGATTTTGAGATTAAGAAACTTGAAAAGTTGAAATATTTTTGTGCATTGAAGTGGCATATTCTAAGCACGGCATCATTCTTTCTCAACGAAAGTATGTCTAGGATCTTCTCAAGGAAACTGGAACACTTGGTTGTAAGGCAGCTAGCACACTTATTGACCCTAACCATAAGATGGTTGGAGATAAAGATGATATTACGGTAGAAAAAAGGAAGATATCAGAGATTAGTTGGGAAATTGATGTACTTATCCCACACCATACCAGATATAGCTTATGCAGTAAGCATAGTAAGTCAATTCATGCATGATCCTAAAGAAAGACACTTGCAACCAGTCCACAAAATTCTACATTACCCAAAGGCCACACCAGGGAGAGGGATCTTATTCAAAGGGTAAAGAGCTTATTCTAGAAGCTTATACAGATGCAGAGTATGCAGGTTCTATGATAGAGAGGAGATCTACATCAAGCTACTGTACTTTTCTTGGAGGTAATCTCGTAACATGGAGGAGCAAAAAACTGCCAGTGGTTGCACAACCACGATCCAGTGCTGAGGCTGAGTTAAGAGCTATGGCAACAAGGAGTTTGTGAACTTCTTTGGCTGAAAATCATTCTTGATGATATTAGAGTCAAAAGGGAAGGAACAATGAAACTCTACTGCAATAACAAATCTTCCATCAACATTGCACATAATCCTGTGTAACATGATTGCACTAAACACATTGAAGTTGATAGGCACTTCATAAAGGAAAATTTTGGATAGTGGCTTAATTAGCACAACTTACATGCCATCAAGTGATCAGTTAGCAGATGTTCTAACAAAAGGGCTGCCTACTTTAAGATTTCAAGAACTTACAAACAAGCTGGGAAAGGAGAACATCTATTCACCAGCTTAAGGGGAGGTGTTGAAAATCTGTTGATTTATCTTGTGTATAGCAAGTATATAGTGTACATTTACCTTTTAGATTAGTTGATTCCTGATTTATAGGGATGTGATCCCAAATTTCTTGGGATTGATTTAGAGGTCAAACTTTCCTAATTAGGCACACACTTGTCTATAAATACTAGCATACTAGCATTGTACTGCTCATTAAGAAATATAGAAAAAGAATCCTTTTTCTCTCTACAATTTCGTATGGACGAGGTTGTTCGAGGGGTAACCTATGCATTTTAGCAGTTCAATAGTTAGTCACATCTATAAATCAGGGAACTTATGATGCATATTTTGGGTTTCTTTGGCAATATTGAACAGCATTATCTAAGTCAATGTAGGACTTCTGTAATAGAGAAACAAATTATTAATTACATTATTTGATGAAACACCCAATATCATACTTTATATTATCTCTAACTTAACAAGCATAACCTATGAAGCATCTTCATCATACCTCTGACACCTCCTAGAAACTATTACCGAGTTTATTGCAGAGTAACAAGTTTCTGCAAATATAAATTGTGCCCTATTTGCAGTAGAATTACTAAACCAAATGCATGAGATTAAAATAAATATTACAGATGGAAGGAAAACCTTCAACTGATAAGAACTTCTTCAAGCAAATAGAAAGAGAAGTATTTGAATGCAACGCCCAATTAAACACTTGTACAAATAATAACAAGAAGACCAAAGGATTATGGATCTTACAGGCTTATCTTTATACTTCTTCTCAAGAAACTCTAGGTCCGGCAGAACATGCATGCAGTTTATACAGCAGTAGGTCCAGAAATCGAGAAGAACCACTTTTCCTTTCAAGTCCTGTCCATTTAGAAGATTGCATCAGAAAAATTGATTAATCTCATCATGTTCTTATTGTTTCAGACTATGAATGCACACAATTAAAATGTAGATCTGGCAGAGTCTCTTTTGATGTGAAAAACTAGATGATCAACACACATAAGTGAGGCCAAAAGAAATTGGAACGCTTACTGCCGACAAACAATTGTCTTCCTCGATTAGTCCATATTATCATATGCTTAATGGAGGATCTATGTAAAATAACACAATACCACACCAGGAAATCAGTTTAGCATCATAACTGTTCCAAATTTATCGTCTGCACAAATTTAACATGTCACAAAAAATTAAGACATGAGATATCTTCTAGATTAAATAAGCTAAAGAAATTCAGTGAAAAAGTTGTATGATTAGAGCATTTAGTTGATAGCCAATCAGGATTCATTGTCACAATAAAACGAAACATAAATAGTATAGCATTTAGTGGATCTGATGACCAAGGAATCATAATAAAATGAGATGGAAGTAACACAGCAGATAACATAGCAGCAATATTACACTCAGGATTTACCCTCCGCAGCTGAAGAGGAGCTGTGTTTAGCCAGTCAAGTTTAGATGGAAACTCTGGCACAGTTGTTGCAGTTCCCCTTACAGACAAAGTAGCAGACATCATATAGATTATGAAGGTATCTTACGATATGATGATAGAAGTCAAATCATGGATGACATGCAAAGAAAATCAAGGAAGTTAATACAACATTGCAACTAATTAGAGGTTTACATCACTAACATGAAACAAATCAAAAAAGAAGAAATTTCTCATACCTTTTCTCCAAATCAGAGATGTAGTTCACAAACTGCTGGATTCTCTCATTACGTGATTCTTCTGCAACCACCAAAAGGTAAGAGAATCGTAATTTTCATTTATTCCTCTCCTAATCAGCAGAAAAATTCATTCCATTTCACATGTATTATTTTAAGATAGATTTTTTTTGCATCAGAATATTGAATAATGAGATAATAGAATACATAGAAGAAACAAAAAAAAAGAGAAATTGTAGATGATGACCTTCTTTCGGTCCAAAGGGAGGGCTGCTAGCCCCAAGAAGCAAATTCCAGATGGCTTTCGGAGATGCATATTGCATGGCCTGAAAAGACATGGAAGCTTCCGGAGATACATCCACAGTTAAACTAAAGAAAGCAAAGGTGGATTTGAATTTAGTCTCCAAGTTGCTTTTTCATAGAATAGCAATATACCTTCCAGTTTGTCACGGTGAAGAGAAGGCAAGAAACAGCAATTCCCAAACTTCCGTACCTCAAAATATCCCGCCGAGAACCCTGAAACCTGTCAGCAAATCATTTCTGCAATTCAAGGAGTATTGGACTGAATATCCTTATTACTTACTGCCAGCATTTAATCAATGATAAAGCCAAGCATGGATATGTAACATTTCATATGAAGAATTGATAGAACTCCAGAATAGGAACTAGAAGAAAGCAGAATTGTTTAAAAATACAAATTTCTATGATAATTTTAATTCTAGAAATTAGCTTAAGTGCTTCTCCATAAGGAAGCGGAAAAAAGGATCTCATCATCCAATGATCAAACAGTTATGTTGTTGCTACCACTCATGACCATTAATAAGGCAAAACAAGAGGGCACTGAAGGACTCAATACAAAGAAGTTGGACGATGCCACACCCCATGTCCAAGCAATAACCATACCCCAGTAAGTTCTATTCGAACGAAAACAAAGCCACCTCCCAGAATTGGCTTCTTTCTAGTTGATAACATCATTGTAATAGCTTTCTGCAGCACATGGAAACAAATAAGAATGGGAGAAATGGGAAGGAAAGAAATATTGCATCTTAAACAACCCACTGCACCTTCCAATGTTAAATCTTTCATGGTGATGACTGAAGATTTCAGTAGATCGATACTAATTACAGGATTATTTGCAGCTATTTTAGAAGGTCTGTCTCCAAATTTAGCATTTATAAATCATACAGAAAGGAAAACGGGATAGAAAATTGCATGTGTAAGTAGAGAGGAAAATGTAACAGGACGGCAGTGTATATTATGTCATATATACTATCTTAAACGTTGCCCGTGTCATCCCACATACTATTCTGATTCTTCTCTCTTTCTCTTTCATTACTTGTTGGTTTATCCCAGCCTCAGACTGAAAAAAATATGAGAAACTTTTGGGTCGAAATCCAAGTAGTATTGATATAGCAGCATCAAATGTCAGTACTAGAAGTCACAGTTTCTTTGAAGTAACAAATCCAGTCACTGAGCAAGGGCCTTATCCTGAAATTAACCATTATCCAAAGGGTGACAGAAGGTAAGAATCACGGATAGTTCTCTGAAAGTTATCGGTCAGACCCTAGTTGTTAGTCCTGTTTCAATCATTGGCTCCTCAAACGAGCCCAAAGTTGACAGAAACGTACGACATAGTATTGGAAATAACTAAAATCCGTAGACTTGGTCCCACCTACATAACGTTAATATCCCAAAGTATTAAACATGTCCAGATTTTCCTCTAATTGCTTTGCCTATTTCACTTCCTTCTGCTTGGATACTCTGTCGATGCACATAATTTACTTCTTGCGAACCTTGCCATCCTCATTATACCAACGTCCACAAAACATTTGCATAGGGGAACTAACATTTTCCCCTACATGTTATTTGCAGATGGTGTTTTACATAAAACTCTACTATCTCAAAAGAGCATGTTTAAACTAAACTTTATGCTGAAAGTCAGCCGTAATACTTATTATTCATGGGTATAACTCTGGTGTTAGGTGCTTTAAAGAGTCCATTCTCCTGTGGTTGGCCAAAGTCTCACTCCTACATTTATCAAACTAGATGCAACTCATAGTGATCTGCAGTAGAATACCTATTCTGTTTCTTGGGACTGACATTTCATGATTTAATGAATGTTTCATAAAGTATTTCTAAGTAAAATTGGATTTTGAAGTTGTAGTAGGGATAGATCTTTTAGAAAGCATCTTGACGAATTTTCACCACATGAAATTCTAATAGTAATAAATCTAAACTAATCAATCAGAAGGTATGTGACCTGGATTCTTCGCAAGAGTATCACTAAACAGATCATATATCACCAAATCTTATAGAAACTTAGAGTGGAGTTTCAAAAGTGACGAAGCGATTTAAGACAAAACATTGGATTATTCAAAATATTGTGTATATCACACACATGTATTGGACACAGTCAAACCAATCCGAATGAAAAGTCCATTAAGGAAAAGTTGGAGAAAATAAAGAACTTACATGTAAATAAACTAGGTTAACTGCTTTACATAATGATACCAAAATTTTGCAGTTGCTACACAGATCAACAATTATTAAACTAAATGATTCATCATGATTCATCACATGAGAGTCATCCTTACCCTTCCATTGAGAAGACTGCATCTCCCACAGAATCTTTATCCTGAAATGAACTAATTTCTTTACTGTATGAATTGGGCAGACTTTGTACAGAGGCACTAATAGATTGAGAAGGCTGCTTCTCTGGATCTGCAATAGTTTCTCATGATTAGACATTACTTTATATCAGACATATTTGGCATCAAGCACTTGCAAATACTCTTGCAGGTTAAACGAATATAGCTAAGTGCTTTACCCTTGTTTTCGGAATGAAAGCCCAAAGACTACAGCAAGAAAATAATTGTGGGAAACAAAGACTAAGATTCATCACAATAGAAATATTTTTTCAAGTACATAATAGTTTCTCTTTCAGACTTATACAAAAAGGGTCCGCACCTAATACATTATTAGTGGAAAAAAGCATTCATAAATTTACTTCCACAACTACATACTATGGTAACCAGAGCCACCATTGAGAATATCATCAAGGGAAATATCTCCTATCTCCTTTCTAATAAGTGATGGACCAGCTGCTTGTAGAGTATCTTCTGCTAATGTCGTTGTTACAGCAATGCATCTACCAAAAAAAAAAATGGGAAAAAACTTTAATCTTAGTAGAAAAATGCAGAGAGGAAGAGAGAAAATGATACATTCCGTGGTATTAGCAAAGACAGAACAGGTAAGGAGCAATACCCATAATTATTAAAGTGACTGAAAGTAATAACAGGAAATGCAATTCAAAGAATTAGCAAGAACAGGAACCAGGAAAAACTTGCAACTTTAAAATAAAGTCATCAATGGCAGACATTAACTGATTTCCATACTCAATTATCTGCAGGACATTAATTTAAGAAACATAAGATTAGATGAAATTCAAGCAATAATCAGAAGCAAAAACAAATCACAGATCCATAACACATCAACCAGGCATCAAATATTGGACAAAGATAATAGGAAAAGTAACTAACGGTGAGAAACAAAAAAGACAAAGAAACAAGAGAAACAGTAAGATGACTGAGAAAATTCTATGATGGAAATCAAGGGAAATCAATTGCGTAAAAAGAACAATTGAACAACAGTTTAACAGTTTAACATAGAATGAAGGATCGAGATCATAGAATAAAAGAAAGTAGTCAAAAGAGACAAAGAGAAACCAGGACTTAGATTTCTGCAAGAAGGAATTGGGTGAAGCTTATACAACGGTGACAAGAAACCAACATGTACCTCATGTTAGCTGATTTTGCAGCTTGCACTCCAGCTAATGCATCTTCAATCACAACACACTGCATGAAGATGGAAGCATCAGACTATGTTCCAGTACCCTTTTCATACCTAAATCCTTATTTTGTTAGAAACCTGAGCTTCCCACTGAATCCTCAAAATATCAATTTCTCAAAATCTTGAATAAAAGCTTTCAACAAATATATACGAGTACATTGGTAAAAGGATGAATACATATTGAAAGAAATGATACATCAAATACTCGGGTTCCTGGCAGCCAACATCTATTTAACTGGCATTACACTATCTCAGATCATCAAACCATGACTCAGCACTTATTCCTCAGTTGTCTGAGCTATAAGAATCATAGAACCATAACAAAAACAACGACCAAACATCACCACTTTTCTGAAAGCATACCTCACTTGTTGGCACATCCAAAATTCTTGATGCAGCTAAGAAAATGTCAGGAGCAGGTTTCAAGTTTTCAAATGCATCCGCAGACACAATGGCATCAAACCTGTTAACATAAACAGGAACAATACGAAAACAAAATCATGAGAATTGCAAAAGGTATAGGAAATGAAATCCATACATGGCCTCATGAACATGTCAAGTAGCTCCTATAAGCGAAACCTTTAGATATGGTTTGCTAATGGGATAAATATACTTCCACCCCTGAAGTACGCCAATATAAAAAGTAACAATAATCGTTAACCTTGTGGTAACGTTGACCATAACTTTTAGAACAAAATGCCCTTATCATTTTGCCCCCTCAATATATATTTATTACAATTATTTCCCTATAAAATAATTTGAATATAAATTTTCATTTAAAACAAGTCTTATTCAAAGTATATAATTTTTATAATTAGTAAAGAAACTTGTAAAGACTCTTTAAGCTTACGGTTCTTATTTTTTTAATAAGTATTTAAAATATTACACATTTTATGTTTTATGTCCAACGACTTATATGTGTATTACTTTTATAAAATATTACCTTGCCTCAGAGGAGCACAAGAGATTTCCTAAAGTCTTCTGCCTTCCAGGTCGCCGTAGAAATCAAATCGGCTGACTACCTTATGCAAGGTTTCGATCGTTGTACTTCTCAGATCAAAAAATTAAAGGGATTTGTAGAAGGTTTTGACACAAATTAGATCGATCCCACTCTGGATGGCAACCTGGCTGCATTCCCTGAAGAACCACCACTGAAACATGAAAATGAATTCGGGGTCTTAGTGGACGAGATCGAGAAGATGGACAAGGACAAGGCAGATGAATAGGCTTCAGGACCTTTTGTAATTTGTAATTTAACTTTCATGAATTTCATGTAGATCGCATTCAACATCTTCCCATTTTGTTTCTGTAATTTCGATGTCCTCTTCGTTTCCAGAACTTGTAAATCATTCCGTAGATGGGTTTCATGTAGATCGCATTCAACGCCCACAATCTTCACCTTTCAGGTTGCACGGTCTTTCTCAGACACACTCTACCTTTTTCAGGTCGCAGTCTTTTCAGACGTAAGGTCGCTCCTTTTTCAGGTTGCGTGGTCTTTCTCAGACGCCCACAATCTTCACCTTTCAAGTTGCGTGGTCTTTCTCAGACACACTCTACCTTTTTCAGGTCGCAGTCTTTTCAGACGTAAGGTCGCTCCTTTTTCAGGTCGCGTGGTCTTACTCAGACGCCCACAATCTTCACCTTTTTCAGGTCGCAGTCTTTTTCACACGTAAGGTCGCACCTTTTCCAGGTCTCGGTCTTTGTCATACGCCCAATCTTTACCTTTTTCAGGTCGCAGTCTTTTTCAGACATATAAAGTGGCACCTTTTCTAGGTCGCGTGGTCTTTCTCAGACGCCCAATCTTCACCTTTTTCAAGTTGCAGTCTTTTTCAAACGTAAGGTCGCACCTTTTCCAGGTCGCGTGGTCTTTCTCAAACGCCCAATCTTTCCTTTTTCAGGTTGGTCTTTTTCAAAGAATCTTAAAATAGCGACCTTTCCCAAATCGGTAATATTTTATTGTAATGCAAATTATCCCAAAAAGTGCCTTTTTATTTCACGCGAGCTTTCTTACACAGGATATCCTTTCTCAAAAGATTACAGAAGTGCACATATGATTCCTTGATTTTAATGCTAGCAAAAATATTGATTCCCGCAAAAGTTAATATTCTTGGTAAAAGTAATGGAAATACCAACAAACCTATATTCTCGAGCTACCATCTTCTTCACCAAATAACTCCTTTTACGTTCTTCCTTTATTCCTTATTGCTCGAGTTTTCCCCTGCTTGGCGACCTACAACGCGATATGCTTCTTGCTCTGCTAGGGGATTTTCGATCTCTATCTCCTGCTTTCAATATGATCTCCTTGAAGTATCCCTACCGGATAAATCTTTCGATCTCATCCTTCAACTGATAGCAGTCCTCTTTGTCATGCCCTTTATCCCTATGGAACTTGCAATACTTCTTGGAATCCCCTTCACAGACGTTCCTCTAGCTTTACTAGGCCATCGCAGCAGGTCGTCTCCTTCAACCATCATCATGGCTTCTTCTCTAGAAGTGACCAACGTTGTATACCTGCGGTATTTCAGCAGGCCATACCTCTCCTCATCAGATCGCTTTTGCCTATCTCGACCTTCATTCCATTCCTTATCCTTGATTGCGTTCATCTCTTCCTCGTCGATGTATTTTCGAGATAATTGCATTAATTGTTCTACATCTCTAGGAGGATCCTTTGCTAGTGCCGACACAACGATCTCTTCTTCAACCCATGTATCAATATGCTCGTTATCATATCGATCCTTAAATCATGTACCTCAAGGGTCTCATTATTAAACTTCCTTATGAAGCTTTTGAGGGATTCATTACTTCCCTGCCGGATCGTGAACAGGTAGGTCGCTCGCCTCTTCGATCTCCTTTTACTGGCAAAGTGGAAAGCGAACTTCTGAACCAGTTGTCCATATGATCCGATGGGTCCACTAGGCAAACTAGTAAACCATTCTTGTCTCTTTCCTGCTAAAATTGTTACAAACAATTTAGCGTTAATCGAATCAGTTTGTCCTTAGAATGTTTATTACCAATTCGAAGGTAGAAATGTGCTCGTGTGGATCCTTCGACCCATCGTATTTGGGTAGATTGGGTAGTAAAAAATTTGGACTCATGACTTCGATCATAATTTTGTTGGCAAAAGGTGAGTTCTTATTCCGCTTCACCAGCTCGCCTCGTTTTTTCAGGTCATCTATGTGCTGCTTCAATTTTTCTATCTGTTTTCCCACGTTTTCCACTTCTGCTCTCGATATCGCAGGTTCCCTCCTTGTCGTGTCTTGCTAGATGCTATGTCCGATGTCTCTCTCGCTTGGCTAGTTTCTAGTAATAGCACCACGTTCTGCTTCATGCAACTTATTCTTCCCCTGTGGTAGTCTGCTATCGTTCTTCCCCTGTGGTCGTCTGCTATCGTTCTTTCCTTCTCTTCGAGCAACCTTCTCCTCATTGACTCCCTAGCAGTAGGTGTAACCGTTCTCCTTTCATGCTCCACCATAACATTCTTGCTTGTTGTTTCGACCATGTGTTGCAATTCTTCATTCTTAGATGCAAGATTCTCCCCTCTCGTCGCAGTGGAACTCGTTCTTCGTGCTCATGCCTTGATGATTCTGATATGGCGAATTCTTCTTCTTGAAGATCTGAATCCTTCAACCACCTTAAGACCAAATCAAAGGTCCTCTTCTCAGGATTCGCACATACGGTACCAACTGATCCGGGTTAAACTCTGCACGACCTCCTTGGTCAGGTGAACTGGTCCTCCAAGGGGTTCGAGGTCGCTACCTCTTCCAAACTGATGTACGGGCCCTAAGAAAAGAGAAGCATATCGTTAAGCTTGCTGGGGTAGCCCCCAACTAAGACCCTTTGATGCTTAAGTCAGTGCTTGGTATCAAGGTCGTGTAAGCAGGTCGCTCACGAGCTAGCGAGCCTAAGTGATCTAAAGTAAAGAGTAGTAGAAAGGTCGTACCATAAATGCACTGAACATGGAGTATTTATAGCGTAAAACTAGGGGTTCTGTTGGTCGAATAGATGTCTTCCGAATGTCCCGGGTTGTCAGGGTCGGGTCGCGACCCGACCCGATTAGGCAGACCGCGGGTCTTCTAAGTAAAATTACAATTTTGAGGCGTTTTAGGGGCAAAATAGTCTTTTTCAAACAAAATTAGGGTTATACCCATCGCCCCTCTATTCCAGTGTGTCTTCCATGGTTTGCGTCTGCTTTGGTCCCTATCTCTAAACATTCCCCTATGTTAGATGGTGCCAAAGTATCGTCCACCACGCTTAATGAATCTGCTCATCCCCGCCTCTTGCTGCAGCTCCTATTTCATGTTTCATCTTTGAATAGTTAGGCACATATCACAAAGGTAAACGTTCCTGCACATCCACTAGCTAACTCCATTTCTTATGACCACCTGAGTCCCACTTTTCGTACTTTTGTTGTATCGCTCTCTAGTACTTTTATCTCCAAAACTTACCATGAAGCAGTATTACACCCCGAGTGAAAGTTGGTAATGGATGAGGAAATGTCTGATCTAATTTCTCGCGACACTTGGGAACTTGTGTTCCCACTGATGCCGATGTGGTTTCATGCAGTGGGTGTTCACTCTTATGGGATTATTGATCGATTTGAGGCCTATTTGGTTGCCAATGGTTTCACTTAGACTTACGGAGTTGACTATTTTGAAACATTCTCTCATGTTACTCGTCTCAATTCCATTCGAGTCCTATTTATCCTTGGCAGAATCAAGACTGGCCTATGTATCAAATGGACGTGAAGAACACTTTTTTCCTATGGTGATTTAAGTGAGACTATCTTTATGGTGCGACCTCCACGGTATATTACTCAGGGGAAAGAATCAACACATGATGCACAAACCAAAAAAAGCGATTTATGGCCTCAAACAAAGTACTTGAGCTTGGTTTGATTTCTAGAAGTGACATTAAGGGAGTAGAGAACACGAAGGCGTATATGCAACAAAAATTTGTTACAGAAGACATGGGACATCCTAAATATTTATTGGCATTGAGATTACTCATAGCAAAAATGGTATCACTATATCTCAAAGAAAGTATACCCTTGACTTACTCCAAGAAAGTGGCTTATTTGGCACCAAACGTGTTGACACTCCTACAGAGTTCAACTCTGTACTTTGGGATGACAATGGCATGTATTCCAAAGACAAGGCAAAATACACAAGACTAGTTGGGAAGCTAATATATTTAAGTGTAACGAAACCAAGCATCTCCTTTGTTGTGGGCATAGTAAGTCAATTTATGGATAGGCCCCAAACTATCCACTAGGAAGGTGCACTCAGTACACTCAAATATGTTAAAAAGGTTTGTTGTTCAAGAAACATGGTCATCTAAAGATAAAAGCTTATTCACATGCTGATTATGCTGGCTCTAGAAACGATAGAAGATCTACATCTGGATACTGCACCTATCTTGAGGGAAATTTAGTTACTTGGCGAAGTAAAAAGCAAACGACTGTTGTTGTATCTAGTGAAGAAGTTGAATACGGGGCTATGGCACATGCTCCTAGTGAGATGATAGTGGCTAAAAAATTTTTGGGAGAATTGGGATTCTTGTACGATGAGCCACTACCTATGTGCAGTCATTCATATTGCAAGCAATCCAATTTTTCATGGAAGGACAAAACAAACTGAAGTTGATTGCGATTTCATTCGTCAACTAGTGATGAGTGGAAGAATTTGTACTCCATTTACTAGATGCGTTGACCAAAGCTTTAGGGGCAAGCAGTTTCAGTTCCTACGTTGCAAGCTGAGCATGATTGATAATGCTCCAGCTTGAGGGGGAGGGTTAAGAGATTGATTAGGATATTGTGTATATTTGCCTTATTTATAGTTGCAATTCTTGGTAGATAGATCAACCATATCTTTACCTTATTTGTAATTCTCTCTAATCCTAACACTATATATTTGGGACTAGTTCTTCAATAAAATTTAATCATTTTTGTTCTTCCTACGGAACAATACTCATTAATAAAACTACATGTTTTCAATGATTTTGCATGTAGAGAGAAGATCAACTTGTTCTCTTAGCTTCGTTCTCAGGCTTATCAAGTGAAGTCAATATGCCAAATTTGACTCATCAATATCCACAAAATAATTGTGAAGGATCCTACTACTCAAAATCACATAGATAATGGGGAACATTGATGTTCACTCTTTGTTTGTGAAATTTGAGAACCCATTTTCAAGTTGGCCACTCCCATTAACTTTTGAGTCCCTTCAATTATCTGTTGCAATTGGAGATAAGAAAAAACATCATCATTTCAAAAGGTGAGTGCCTCGTTAAGAATGTTCACCCTCATAATCAAGATTTTCATTGACCTCACAGATTTAAAAAAAAAAAAAAAATCCTCTTAAAGAACCTATGTTACGCGACATAATTTCTCCATTAACTATTCATATGTTTTCAATTCACTAGGTACATGCTTTATGCTTGCTACCATATCAAATAAGAGTTGGACAATTTACGTAGAAGCACATTTTTCGCAACACTCCACATAAGCAAAAGTTACAGATACTTAGGCAAGTCAAATGCATAATATACATCATAAATCTCAAAAGGATACATAACATAGTAAAAATTGCAATATTAGTCTACAAATGATACCAAATCAAGTCTAAAGAAACTTACATAGAGAGCTGCAAACCAGCAGCTCCTAAATTGGCATCAACCTTGATACGATCAGCACTAGATGCAACAGCAACCTTGAGGCCTTTGTTTTTACACTGTTGTTCATTAGACAGTAAATTCAACATCACATAATATTCTGAAAAGTGGACAACCAAGTATTCTTGCCAGTATACCTGTACTATAAGTTCATAGGCACCAGGGAAACCTATCCCAGAATCTGGTTTCGCATACTACAAGAAGCACACGCCATAGTAGAGTCAGGTAGATTGCTGAGCATCATTAGATTGATAAACAAAAATATCATGCAAAATTGTTCACCACCTTATCCAGGTATATTTCAAAAAATCTCTTCTTTGCTGTCTCAGGATTAAATCCTTTCACACCCTTTACTGAAGCAACACCTCCTAAAAAGTTGGCTTCACCTGATTCATATTTATGGAGAATATGCATTCAGTCCCACACAGAGAGACATTAAGGAAGGTGGGAAGGAGGGAGGGAGAAAAATAATGTTGAGAAAATGGCCGAATGATGAGAAAAAGATAAACTTATTGATTTTCAAGTAGTTCCATAAATAATCCATATCAAAGAACTTAACATGTAGTACAATGAAGCATTTGAGAGCAAAAGCAATTAAGGATTATAAACCTTTGAGCTTTAGTGGGAGGAGTTTAAGACCATTCACGCTACTGAGTTAATTTAACTTGCTTATAGATTAAATACATCTTGGTAAGTGGAAGACTCTTGAGAGATATTCTCCAGGATACTCGCAATTCTGTAAAACATCCAGATGCATTGATGACAACTGATGCACTGATGACAAGTGACTGAGCAGACAGCATTAAGGGAAGCGAACACATTGCCTCCGTTAGAATGTG
The DNA here is from genome assembly GCF_000512975.1 of Sesamum indicum. Classification (NCBI taxonomy): domain Eukaryota; kingdom Viridiplantae; phylum Streptophyta; class Magnoliopsida; order Lamiales; family Pedaliaceae; genus Sesamum; species Sesamum indicum. The sequence continues at coordinate 13,242,593 of NC_026154.1, forward strand.
TGCTTGTATTATTATATCTGATGGAATGTCAGAAAATAGTATAGACGAAGAATAGAAGATTTCATGGAAGAATCATAAAACAAAGTAATGAATAGGGATATTGGCTTTTGATGTGTGACAATTGAGATAAAGACCAAACCGTGAAACATAGCTATGCAATTGAAACAAGAAAACAACTAGCGTCCTTAAAGAAAGAGGTAAGACGATTGAGGAGGTACTTGTCACCAGTGACAATGAAAACCACTAAAGCACTGCATGTCTGAGAAAAAAGTAATGCTTCTTATCACAAATCAATGTCAATGTAACGAAAATGAAAATTGTAGCCACTAAAAGCCTCTCAGACATGGCTGACGGCAGGAGATTTTAATGGGCTTGCTAGTCACTTTTGACAAAGGTAAAAGGGTGTCACCGAACTGTTCTTGGTAAAATAATTACCATGCAAATATAGAAGGCAACAATGAAAAGAATGCTTACGTGCAAGTCCTGTAAAATCAAAATATAGTGTGAACTTTTCCTTTTGCAACTCAAACTGTCTAGAAAACTAGTCTGGCTTACAGAAATTTAGCATGGCTCTAGAAAGAGGAATATGGACATTTCACCAAACCGGCTTCCTACAGATTCCGAATAATCAGACTCGCTAAAGGGCTCAATATTAGAATCAAGAAATTGCAACACCCCAGCCGAGGGATTTGGTTTCTTGACAAATTAAATGCAGAGCAATAATGCACACTGAAACATGATAAAAAGAAATCGCCAATACAAAGGGAAGATCGCGCACCTGTGCCCATGAAAGGCACAAAATCTTGAACTGTGACTTCAACTCCCATTTCCTTAAAAACATCTACACCTGCCAATCTCGATAGCTCTTCGCTGTTACACAGCACTCCATCCATATCAAACAACACCGCCGAAACCTTCCCCCATTCGTTGCCAGTTTCTGGTGCATTTTTCTCTTCCAACTTCACACACGCCTTCACCATTCTTCCTCCTACTCTCCTCCTCCCAGAAAACAACATATCTCTTGACTGCCATTGATTCTCGAGAAATCTTGATTTTGAGTTCAAGAAAAACAGGTTTCTGAAGTGGGTTCTTGAACAACCAGTCGCAAAAGGCGATGGTACTGACCTCAACGCCATATTTTTTGTGTGTGTATTCGTGTTCGAGTGAGAGAGAGAGAGAGAGGGCTTTGGTTAAGCAGTCAGTTCTTGGTTTCTTGGTGAGTGGCGGGGAAAGGACCTTATCGTACCTCGATACTGTTCGTAATTCTTGAATATGACCGTTGGGGGGCCAACTGTTTGAAGAAAAGATTGTGTGGAAGAATTTCATTTTATTTTTTCTTTTGTTTTTATTTATTTTTCCCTTTTTTCTAGTGGATTATATTTTGCCACATAAACAATATTTTACCAGTTACTTATATGTGATAATTCATTCTACTCAATTTAGTAATAAATCAAAATTTTGTAATTATTAACCATAAATATTAATTTATATATTTATATTATTTAATTAATGAATTTATTAAATGTATAGTTTCTACAATCGAATTAAATTATTTATAAATTAATGACTAATTAATCATTTTATTTGAATTAAGAGTGTCATAGCCAATTAATTAAATTACCTCATTTATTATATTTTAATCGTTATAATTGATTTGTTCAATTTAATCAATTTTTTTAACTAAATATTTAATTATATGTATTTATATTTAATTAATTACTGTAATAGTGAGGAATTAATGAAAATTAATAAAAATATTATAAAATTATATTTGAGGAATATTAAAAAATTATATTTAAAAAATACTATATTTATTAAAAAAGAATATGATTTTTGAGATAATTGAATCTAGGTATCAAAGCAGTAGTTATAAAAATGTGAAGGGTTGGATAAAAGAAATTCTTATGAGTTAATTAATAAATTATACATATTTAGAAAGTTTACAATATCTAGTTATTCTATAAGAAAATGGAATTGAATTTTGATATATATAAAATATTAAACAAATAGTGAAAAAATGTACGAAAATTATTCAATTAACATTTTCGATTTGAGATTAAGGTAAATATAATTAATTAGATTCATATACATATATATAAAGATACTCTGGAAATGTTGTAAATTGAAATAAAAAAATAGCTTACCTGACTAGAATACTGCAATGGCTTATAATGATATGATTCAGGACGAGATGTGTGTTGTCAATCCATTAATGGAGATACATGACATCACACGAGATGTGTGTTGTGTGGTATGATTGATGAGGTCACATATCTTACGAGTTATGTACTGTGTAACATGATTGATGACGAGATATAATACGAGCTGCATGTTGTGTGACACCGAGCAGGGAAGAGATATTGTGATTGAATGATGATAGCGAACAAAAATAATTGAGTGATGCACTCTAGCTCGGATAAAACAAAGTTCCAAGGAAATAAGCAATAATGTGGGAAGGTGGAATTGGTTCCTTTATTTTTTGGTGGTAATTGCATAATAAATATTGAAATATGATAGTTGGTATGCAGTACTTTTTAAATTTATTGTGATTACATTGCGAATATCTGTTGGTTGGTACAATTGCATGAGATTTGCGGCACTACACATCTCTCTATATATAAGCTAGTTAACTATACTTATTGAGTAAGCAACACATTCCTTGTCATACATTTTAAGAGAATAAGTCACAGTGACTAGTCGAATTAAATCCTACGCCGTGCCACCAGTCTTATTAAGTGGATCGACAATGTCATTGTGAGTTGAGAGTGCTAGCTACGTAACCACATAAATATTAGACTTTTACTTAACTTGTATTCCATGATTTATCATCACTAAAAACTTTGTTATTTTTCTTTTGAATCGTGTACGTGAGCGCATCAATGAAATAACAAATATAAACTTTTATACCCTTTTGGTCATACTTTGTAGATTTTGGATAGCTACTTAATTATCTTTTAATTCACTCAAAAAAAATTTCATCAAAATTATTAAATGTTTACGCATTAATTGTTGGTACATAGGGAAGTTAAAATAATTGGAATCAAGTTAAATTACTCTTAAAACAATTAATCACAACTATTTTGGTACCTAAAATGCATTCATCCTAAAATTAATATTTCCCCAATTTCATATTCAAATTTCATGATAGATTTTAAAAGCACGACCAAAAAAAAAAAAGGCGAATGCTAAATTTTGGTACTTATCATTTTAAATTTATGTGCTAGTAATAATGAATATATATCTCAAACTTTAAATAGTTCTACGCAATAAAAATTAATTTAATATATTGTTTGCAAAAAAATCAATATTTCATCATAAAAAATTCAAAATTATTTTTCAAAATTTGATAAACGTGTTTACAACAGACGACACCTTTTAAAATTAGCAACGCACCAAGTAATCCTCCGGTCTTCCTAAGCAACTCTTACATTAGAATAGAAAGATTTAGAATGGAGGTAAGAATTTTAAATAACTCCATATTAAATAAATTTTAAATATATCAAAAACATAGTTTCAAAATGCGAGTCGAAGGATTTGAAATACTTTTCAACGTAAAATTCGCCTAGATTTGTTAGTGTTTGATTGAAACCCCGACTTTTCAGATTTGTTAGTGTTTGATTGAAACCCCGACTTTTTTTTATTTTCTATATTTTTTTTTTTTTACTTTTTTTCTCTTCACTTCCAAATTTCTGTCTTTTGTCAATTTTCATTTTTTTTATGTGACTCTTCTCTCAATAAATTTCTCATAATTTTTTTATTTTTTCAATATTATTTATTTATATATTTTATTAAGTTTTATATTTTTATTCACAATAAAACTTTAAATTAATTATGCATATACATTTGAGTGTGCCAGACACATTAAGGAGAAGATAAAATTCAAAAACAAAATAAAATACATATAACCCTCCTCATTCCATAAGGATTGGCAACATTTAGAGGTCTAATTTTTAAAAATTATAACAATTGATGAAAATAAGTGAAAATAGTATTTTTGATTTATGACTTCTATTTTTGAACTGTTTCAAAATTTAAGTCAAAATTTATAAATAGTTCCCTACCAAATTTTACAGCTTATTGGTAAGATTAAAACACTAAATTACTATCCAATAATTTCAATTTTTACTTTTATTATTGAATTCTCCTAATTTCATAATAAATTAACTTATAACTTTATTTACAATTTATTTCCCCTTTTGAATTTATTTCAAAAACCCCTAAATGAAAAATTAAAATAAGAGCATATTTGCTTTTTTCTTTAAGAAAAGATTATAGTGATGATGAAAAAAGTAAAAGTAAAAGCATCTATAATAATTTAGCACCAACCCTTGAGACTTCTTGGGAAAAAGGAACCAATTTTCTTGTGGTAGGAATTTGAAGAATTTTTGGATAAATAATCATACGATATTTTTTATTGATCACGGTTAAATAAAATTGATATAAAAATATAAATCTTTCATTAAGAAAAGGTTATTTATCATGGCTTTTAGCGCCATGACAAATATTTTAGCCACATTCGGAGATACCACGGCCAACAACCAGTGCATGACCGTCGTCAATGACTATTTGTTATGATTATTTTGTTATTAACTATGACAATTAATTATAGTTAAATATTATATTTTTTACAGTGTCAATATCCCACTCCTACTAAGCGGGTATCAGTCTATATTAATATAATTATTGGTCTACTGTTAGAAAGTAAAGAGTATTTAACTTAATTTTTAAGAAATTAATAAATTTTGTCCAAATTAATTATAATTATTATTACTGATATCTTAAAAGTTCTATTATTTTATTTTATCTAAATATTTTAAAATTTTATTTTTAAAGTAAAATCTGACATTTTACGCACCCTAAAAATATTTTGTAAAATATACAATAAAAATCCACTTAGTCTGAATGTGGAATTCCGCGTCACTTTATTTCATTGCGTCAGCTTAATTACGTCAGATGATATGCGTGGGACATACATTCACAAATCAGCTTTAATTGAATGAAATATAAGTCGAGCTTGCGTGATATAATTCTATAAATATATTTTTAAAGGTAAATTACAATGATTTTTTCTGAAAATGGGTATAATTATAAATACTCTATCATTGTTTGAAAAAGTACTAATACCCTCTTAATTTTAGCAGTGGTCTAATTGTTAACCTAACCCGTTAGTCTCCATTAGGTTCCATCTATTTTATATGGTGAACTGACCAAAATATTCTTATTTGATTTTTTATATTTTTTTTTAAAAAATATAGCAAGGTCAATGTCGACAATTTCAAGCATTTATTCAAGAATTACATAATTTTTCAAATAATAAGGGGGTATTCGTAATTATATCAAATTTCAAGAGAGCTCGTTTTATATTTATCCTATATTTTTATTGGTCTTGCACTAATCAAATTGAGTTTGAAACCTTGGTTTGTTAAGTTTACCAAACCAAATTTAGATGAACTTTGATTGATCGAGTCGAGTAATTTACTTTATTTTCAGGTAGTTTAGTTTATTTCGACCTCAATAGAAAAATGTCCATAATTTAATTTGTGGTTGACATCTAAAAATATTTGAGAGCGCTGTGGAACGAAAATTGATCTAGAAACAATCTTTTCAAATAAACCATTTTTCCCAGAAATACTTTGGTATTACTAACATACGTATGAATATGATTACGTGCATTAATATTTCAATAAATTAATTAATACGTTAACTCAGTCGATACATATGACAAATATTCATATGTTCGACAGAATTTAAATTTATAACTTTGAACTTATTTATAAAATTTCAATCTTAACCATTAAATTAAGATGTTATTGGTCATGAAAATAAACCTGTAAAAATAGTGACAAATATCTCTGTTTTTGTTTTATTTTTCAATTATGCTGACCATTAAATTACATATTGCCATGTTACACAGAATAAAACTTTATTAAAGAAATTATATGCCTTTCACTTTGCCCCTTGAAATATATGAGAGTGTTACTTTATCTTCTTAAATTATAAAAACTAGTAAGTGTGGTATGAAATATATATAAATTTTATAAAATAATTTTTAAAATTATATTATTTATTTTTTATAAAGTTAAAAATTATCTAAAATATATATATATGATAATATATATATATATAAGATAAAAATAAATGACAAAAAAAAAACTATGGAAAGGCAGTTATGAAAAATCTTGTTGAGTGACAAAGTTAAAAACAATTATTTAATTTGAAAAAAGAATGAAAAATTAACATACTTTATTTAGCGCTCCAATTAGAATAATATCGAGAAAAATTGTCATTTTGATCCCGAGTATAATATGATTTGTAATATTAGTCCCATATTTTTTAAAATAGTTATTAGTCCCACACTTTAGAAAAATAAGCGAAATTAGTCCTATCATTGCAATATTATATCTCTTATTATTTAAAAAATTACCAATACTCTTTGATAGTTGATGAAATTATGAAATCTTTAAATGAAAACTTGTGAAATTTTCACTTTGCCTTTGTAGTTTTTTTTTTGAAAAAAAAAAATTAATCAGTTCACCACAAAATGAATAAAAAAATAAGCCTCTCATTGGAAAACATTAAAATTAAAGGGTATTGATAATTTTTCTAACAATGAAGAGAAATTTATATATTATTGTACTAGATCTCGACATGGCCTCATTGTAATTTACAGTTATTTCTTACTTTGAGATAATTCGTACGTGTAATATAATTGATTATTTTTTTTATCTATATATCAACCACATAAGAATATAATATGTTCCCTCTAATCAAATAAGATTGGAGTTAGAATTTTGTGTGACTTTGCCAGGAATTAAAGAATCCGAGCTGATTACGCAAGTGTGAAACCACGACCTTCTGCATCCTAAAAGAGAAGTGAATTGGGTACAAGGAATCAAGACTACGACTTCAAAAGTCTCTCATTACTAGCTTTAACTTTCATTTATCATGCAAATTCGTAGGTATATATATATATCCAGCACCCTAAAACATCACATACCCCCAACAAAAACAACATTGTACCTCGTCAAGAGCACAAACATGATGTTCAGAACTCAAACCACGAATCCCTCCGCCATAACATTCAACCCCACAACCTCCAAATACTACGTAACCTTCGGCGGAGCCACCATCGAGACCACCGTGACTGACAAGTCCGCCACCGCCACCCAATGGGTGGAAGAGATCACCTCCCTGTACGGCGGGAGCCCCGCCGTGTTCCATGAGCAACAAATCAGCCACTCTCCAGCTCTGCATAGACCGCAAGTGCTTGATCCTCCAGCTCTTCTACATGGACGAAATCCCGGGATCAATCTCGGGCTTTCTTCTCGACCCGAACTTCACCTTCGTGGGGATCGAAGTGGGAGACGACGTTCTGAAGCTGAAGAACGAGTACGGGCTGGAGTGCGGCAGCAGCAGAGATATTCGGGAGGCGGCGAAGGAGAGGTGGCCGGGGAGGTTCCGGCGGCCGGGACTGAAGGATCTGGCGTGGGAAGTGTGCGGGCTGAGGATGAGGAAACCTAAGCATGTGTGCATGAGTAATTGGGAGGCGAGAGTGCTGAATGAAGCACAAGTTGAGTATGCGTGCATTGATGCGTTTGCTTCTTACAAGATTGGGCATAAGCTGCTCATTGAGAAATGTTGAAGGGTTTGATGATGAGCTAGTGGGTTTAATCAATTTCTTCTATGCAACTGTGTGTAATGTGTGTGTGTGTTGTGTAATGTGTGTGCCTGCCTTTTTTAATCAGCTTTAATTAAGTTATCTATGAATATTATCAATTACCTTTCATTATTTTCATATATATATATATATATATATATTATATTAATTCTTGATGAAGATGGCGATTTGAGCAAAACTCGAGGGTGTTATTGTTTCTATAAATTAAAATATGTTCTACGATCCACGAAATTATACCTATAATCAAATAAAATATAGAATTTAACACATTTAAGACTTGCTTTATGATATTATTAAATTCTTTTCAAAATTATGAAAATTTGACATATTTTCACTAAATATTCAAAATGGTCCCCAAATTCAAAAACTCAACACATTTAATTCATAAATTCCTATAACTAATTTCATCTGCAAAGGCGATGCGATCGCCCAGATGCGCAGTTGGGGAGGGAAGGGGTGTTGGAGGCGAGAGGGGTGGGGACGAAGCAGGTGGGGGTGGAGGAAGAACATGGCGGGCGGTGGGGAAAAATGTGGAGGTGGGGGGAGGAGGCAGGTGTATTTTGAATTTTTTTTATAAATTACAATTATATAATTATAAATTAAAATAATTATATATTAATAGACCTAGTTTGACCGGTTGATTAGAAAGGGTATTTTAGTCATTGTTTAAAAAAGATAGATGCAAATTGATTAGGGGCAGTGTGATTATTTATTTGTAACATAAGGGTTATTTTTTATATTAAGAATTTCACAGGGTTTTTTTTTTATATTTTGATATATCACAAGGGTCCAAAATGGTTTAACCCTATAAATATATATTTTAGTTGTTTTAAATAAATCTAGCCAAACACTCCCTATTGAAAAATTAAATAAGGTCTTATGAGTACACATAATTATATTTATTGTATTATTAATTTGAATAAAAGTTCTCCCATTATTGCTGCTCTGAATTAATTAGTGTCTGTTTCTTTACGTTTAATATATTAATTTGACATTACAATTTAATATTTAATATAATTTTATTAATTAATTCGGGATAGTTACACTCTCATCTTCTAAAGTTGGTGCAATTACACGTAAATTCACTGTAAAAATTTTATCTAACATTCTTGATATTTATTTTTGTCTAACAAATAAGTCCCTCCGTTATTCAAAATTGACTGAATTTATTGGTATTGAGCAAAACAACTAAATAAAAATTAATATTTACCTTCGATTTAACTTATTATTGGCTTATTGCAGGTCAAATAATTTATTTCTGACTAAACTACCCTTATAGTGAAGATATGTCTCATCACGTACATTAATGCGTGAAAATGTATAAGGGCAATTTGATCATAAAAAGATTTAATTGATTTGGAATAAATTAGTAATATTGGGGGGTAAATATAGATATTGCTGATATTAATTGGGAAAAAATCTTATTTACTTCCAATTAACTTATTACTGCAGATCAAATAAATATTTTTATGATCAAATTACCCTTATACGTCTTCACGTGTTAATAAATGAGAGAAGGTATATCTTCAATGTTATAAGGTTAGTTTAGTTGAAAAAAAATTATTTGACCTGTAATAAGTCAATCGATGGTAAAATATCAATTTTCATTCACCTTCTTTGTTAATATAAATAAATTTGGTAAATTTTGACTAACGAACGGACTTATTTATTAGACGGAAGCAAATCTCAAAAGTACTAAATATAATTTTTCAAACCATATGAGATTTACGTATAATTTCACCAAATTTCGAGAAAGAGAGTATAATTATCCTTAAATTATGGTGGAAGACTTTGAAAATTATGGTCACGAGGGGACCCCTAATAACCATACTCTGGAATTAAATGATCACTTTATCTTACGATTTTCTCTGAATTCTCCAACACACCAAGTGCGACATCAAAATCGTCTTTTTATCCATTAATAATAATGATGACTGCCTTTTGTACCCACTAATTAAAATTTGACAAGTAACAAAAGTGTTACATTTAAATTAATCATCTTATTGACATGGACGGCTTCGAAACGCACTCTAGTTTAATTGTTCACTACTAAGGGCTGGTTGAAATTTTAGTCCCGTAAATTAGATGTTTAAAATTTTGATCCTCTTCAAATTAAAATTAATAATTTAATTTTATAATTTTAAAAATTATAATAAATTCAGTTTTTTTTAGTTATTTCAATATTTATATTGGGTTTCGATAAATTTAGATGACGTGACAATTCATATGTGTTTTTTTTTTCTAGAAATAATTTGACAGAAAGAAAATTGCAACTCGGAAAAAATTGTCATATCATCAAGTGGTAATTGATTTTTGCAAAGTCATTTTCTAAAAAAACATAAAAATGATGGACTATCAAGTCATCAAATTTGGTGGAAGCCCCAATTTAGGTATTGACATGGTTGATGACGTTAATTTTTGGAGCTGAAAATTTCCAAAATTGTCATAATGTTCAAAATTACATGACCAAATTATAAATTTTAATTTGAACAAGATTAAAATTCTCGCCTGAAAAAATACATAATAGGATTAAATTAGTTCTTTAAAATAAAAAAAAAAAATTGTATTCCAAAAGTGCAACATATGACCCCTACTGTTTGCACGAGGATAAAGGATTGTTTGCCGTATTTTATTTACTAGTCGTTGTTGCACTTGATTTTTGCGAGCATGTAAAAGGAATTATCGTATGCAATTAAGAAAAAAAAATATAAAAAGATATAAACGTAGTTTAAGGTAAGAAGTAACAAAGAAATATGTGACAAGAAATATTTGTAGGGCAAAGTGAGAGACAAAAAAATAAATTATAACTTATGAATTTATTTAAAAAAATAAAAATTTGTGAGTGAAAAAGAAAATATAAAAAAAGTGAAAGGAAATATAGGGTAGCGGGTCGAGAGATATAGAGTAGTGGTTGAAAGGGAAAAAAAATTAATTATAAAAAAAAATAGAAAAATATTTAAATTACTATTGTGGAATTTTATTTGTTTTTTTTTTAAAAAAAATAGAATGAACTAAAGGGTAATCGAGGCAATCAAAAAATAGTACGATCAAAGGGTTTTCTTTATAATAATATAAATATCTCACTTTCTTCAATTGAAAACACAAAAAGACAAATGCAATTTTTTTTTATTTAATAAGATAAATAGAAGCTAAAAATGGGATTTCAGCTTAACTTATGGGTTCGAGTCACATAAAATGTATCTATTTCACCTGATTTGAATTTATCGTAATTTAGTATTTAATCGTTATTTATAATTTGATTTTTATTGAAAGTATCTATTAATTTATTTCTAATTTTCAGTGAAAATATGTGTTTTTTGATTTTGTACAAATTTTTTCGTGAGATTTGAGAATATGTTTGGATTATTAATGGAATTGTATTTTATATAATAAACTACAATGAGCGCTCTAAAGTTTAATATAATTACAAATACCCCATTATTGTTTAAAAGATTACAAATACCTTATAATGTTTAATGAAATTGTATAATCTGTAGATGATGGTTTGGAATTATCAATTTCACCCTTGTTGTATTTTTCTTTAAAAATTAAAATATTAAAAATTATTGGACGAGATGGATGGAAAATTTTGAAAAAAAAAAAAGAGTATCCACTTAAATTATAAAAAATAATTATTTTTTTTAAAAAATAAATAAAATTATAATTAATAGTTTTCACCTCGAAAAATGGAAGAAACCTAATGGAGACTAATCAATTACGCTAGTTGTTAGATGACCCTTAAAATTAAGGGTTATTGATAATTTTTCAAACAATAAGAGGTATTTATAATTATGCTAAACATAAAAAAGACTCATTGTAATTTATCTTATTTTAGATTAAATTGTGACGTCAAATTAATATTTTTAATAAGAATACATTTTTTTTTAAAAAAAAAATAAGAGCAATGAACTACTATTCATTGAAATAAATCGATTACAATAACTCATATTGAATATTTATATCTAACAAATACCATTACAATATAAACAACATCCCAAGCTTAATATATTAAATCTAACCAACACATATTATACAGTAGAAACGTCGTCCTATGCATAAAGTGGGGTTCAAATTCATAAACTTAAAGGTCATGGTGCCTCATTTTCGCTAACTAAGCTAGACCTCTTGTTTTTGCCAATTAAAATAGGCCTCATTGATTAATAAAAATATATCTAAACATACATATTTTTTTAAAAAAATTGAAAATTAAAAAATGAAAACATATACAAATAAGAACAGCTGATCCGTGCGATAATGCCAAGCAGGAATTGCACACCCAACCAAACAATCCCTTGTATTATCAATTTGTTTTTTCTTTTTGGGGGGATTTTGAGTACGACAATCGAAGAAACAACATAAGAACATTGACCAGATCAAATTCCCAACATTCAAACCCTTCGAGATTTCCACCCATTTCTTCTACAGCATGTCCGCCTCCGAAATCAATTGTACGTTCTTTTTTTTTGCTTCACGCGGATTACACATATAAGCGTTTCATGCATTTGTACATGCGCATTTTCTGTTGGTATTGAAGAGCTTACACTTACACATGGTTTCACCTTCTCGATTTCTGTTGTATTTGACTTGCATTTTTGTTCAGTGCCCTTTTTTTGGTTTGCGCAGCTTATCTTTTCCTTTGTGTTTTTGTTTTTCCGCAATTTGGTTTCTGGAGGAAGTGTTCGGAAGAGTTTGGGAATTCTGTTTTTCTCATAAGTTTTTGAAGGAAAAGTCTGAAGTTAGATTGTAATCTAAAATCTTACTGAAGTTTGTGAAAGGATTCAAACCTTCATTTTGTTTCTAGCAAGTGAAAGAAAGTTAATAGTTAAAGGGTATCTCTTTTTCTTTCTTTAGGTTTTGGTAATTTATTGGTTCCAGCTGCTTAATGGGCTCAGCTATGTTTATCTTCTTTGTTTTGTTTATCTGTTTTGGGTTTTGTTTGATTTTAGGAACTTGTAGTTTTCTGCTGCTGTATTTGTTGCACGGAGAAGTTCTTGATGGGGATTCTTGCCTTACAAACAGTATTATCAAGTCCAAACACTGCATTGTGGACATGTGCATTTTGAGATATGTAAGAGCTATGAAGTATATCTATCAATTGTTTGCATTATTAGCTTAGATCTGAGATATTTCTGAAGCTATTAGTTTTTGCAGTTGAAGAAAAGTTCATATGTTACTGCAGTATCCCTGTTAGCTCAAATGTGATTATCTTAGAGTTTTTTCTGTTGAGGATAACTTTGTCAATTAGTCATTGTGGCCCTGTTAGATATAGATCCCTAAAGAGATTTTGGAGCATGGATCCAGTATATTCAAGCGGAAGTAATTCAGATTTTGACATTGACTTGGAGAGTGGGGGAACAACAAGTGAGGAAGAAACAACAAAATGCTTGAGTTGTGAGAGTTCAGAGAATCTCTTGACTAAGATAAGGAGTGGTTTTGTAAGTTCAGAGTTATTGCATGAGTCTAAGAAAGGTGTAGATTCTTCAAGTTCATATGGAAAATTTAAAACATCTGATGAGATTTCTGCCACAAAAGAGGAGCAGTTGCAGAAGTTTAGGGAAGAGATGATAAATTATGTTAAGACAATTGATAAGGAAAGGCCTAAAAAGCATGGTTCTGCAAAGCCTCCTCGTCCTCCTAAAGGTCCCTTGTTGGATGCTTCTGATATGAAGCTGCTGAAGGAAATCTCGGAGCTCAATTTGAAACGTAAAAGGATGGGAAGAACCAGAACCTTGAAGAAAATGAAAAAGGAGAAGACATCATCATTGAGTAGTAATATTATCGCCCTTTTGGTGACCATAATTTTCTTTCTGGTGATCATCTTTCAAGGTAATATCTTCGGTGTTTGCATGCTTGACCATTTGATTTTCATTGCTAAAATTCATTCATATGCTTGTTACTTGTTGAATTTCTGTCAACCCGATGAGCGTTTCTCAAATCTCGTATTTACTTTTTCACTCTTGCACTATCTGAATCCACAGTTGTTTCCTTCTGCCTCAAAATGTGCATTATGTTGGAAACTTGGAATATAATTCATTCTTTAGTGCCCTGTTCCTCCAAGCAGAATCAGAAGGATCAGTAGTCCATAGCTACTTAGCCACTAGAACCACCACATACTAGCTAATTGATGGCAGATATCTCCTACATTTCTTGGCTAACAATGACCTGGAGTAAAGCCTGCATCTAATCTAGCAGCAAAGTGACTTCTAAATTTGGATTTCTGGGATCAAAAGTACAAGCATTCCTAAGAAACAAACCCGAAGCTTAATAAGCATTTATAAAACTAGTTATGGAAGAACCAGGGTTGACATGCATGAAAACTCAGTTGCTTACCATGAATCAATTTTGTGTCTATCACAACTTATAAAATTCTTAACTTTTAATAAAGGGACCAGCATTGGTGGAAATGATGAGTGGGTAATCTGATTGCTCATAAAACTAAGCCTGCTTGTTGGCCCAATTCATAGTCTCTTAGAGTTAAAGGGAATTAATTACTCAATTTGAATAAATATAAAAAAAGTAGCTTCTTCATAACGGTTTCATCTTTTTGGTAAAGCTTCTTTAAGTTTTATTATTGTCCTTTCTATACTAAGCTATGAGATAAACAGATTAGAGGGATTGTTTTCTTCTCATTAGAAACCATCATTCCTGATTTTCTTCTGTTACTGTCCTCGTAATATATCATGGCATAACATGATCTTCCAATGTTGAACTTTCAGGCCTCCTAGGTTCAAGAGTGTAATGCCAATTGCGACAGTGCACCAACTTTCCAAGTAAGCCCCTGATATCTTGTTTAACCTTCAAACTGATCTATGCCAAATAACATGATTATTAGTGATGGGAGGTTTGTGGACATCAACTATGCGTAAAGCATCTAACTAGTGTATGCAGTAGTTGTGCATTACATCTAGAGCAATAGTTTCTATATTACCCAACATATCAAGTTATTTTCACTTTGGTAGAACTTCTTTTGAATACTATGAGCTCATTGATTTGCCATTATGTGTGATATAGTGCAGCGTCTCTTGTATTTCGTTTAACTCAATAATTGATGATTAAGCTTTTTCATATATTAATGTTTGCTAGAATTCTCTTGGCATTACGGATTCTTCACTGTTATGATGTCATCCCGAATGTCTCTTTATTTAGAATCGTTCTTCAATACGGTAAGCTTCAACCATCATTTGCTTGGGTTTCTTTTTCCAGTGAAAACATGTGCTTTTCATTTTGTTTAAGTTTTTCATGGGAAAATGATAATATGTTTGGATTGTTTAATAAGATTGTATTTTATATTGAACTAGTATCAAATTAATATATTTCCAATAAAAATATGTATAAACAAACATGTTTTAACTTTAACAACTGCCTACTCTCGTTCCCCATTCTCATATTTCCACTTAAACCTTATGGCTGCAAGGATAAAGTCAGTCTGCCCTAATCTGAATAACAGGATACTGAAACTTCTATTATTGTCAAATGGTAATCAGAAGTCATGTGCCTCTGACTGCAGTTGATGCATGATATAATTTTCGAGTTGGCTGAAAATGATGCATTATTTCTTTGATTGAGGAAACATTTCTCATGACTTTAAACTGCATGGATTTAGTGTTGGTATATTCGACCACCTATATCTTCTTAATATTCTTTTCATTTGGAAGTCTAACTTTTTAGTATCTTCAATTTTCTGGAGGTATGTCTAAATACTTGAAACAAATTGTGCACTACACGTCGATAACATTTAGGGTGTGGATGTGTCTAATCGTTTCATAGCTTGATTATATAATATATATAGATTATGTTTTCTTAATTTCTTGCAGCTTCCAGGATCTTATGACATAGCAATAATTTTGTGTACGAGAAACAGAGAAAGGTCCGATGAGAAGAGGGTTCTCCAGTGGAACTATTTTCATGTTATTTTGTAAAGTAGGTGTTTCATGTATGGATTTGAGGTGATTTGTCAAGGGTCTGAGGGGAGCTTCTGTGTAATTGATAAACCAGAACGAAGGGGTTTTATCTCCTTTTATATTCGCATTGAATATCATGAGTAGGATTCTGGGTTGCATTTTGTTTAACTCAATCAAGAGCTATCAGAAAATAGATCTATACCTTTTTTTTTAACATAGTTTTACTCCAGGATTTGATTTAGTTTAAGTTAAAAATGATGGCTGTAGTGTATGATTTTTTTGATCCCATCAGTTTTTGATTGTGAATTCTTTTTCCTTTAATGGTGTAAGGCTTTCCTTTAACGAACAAATATACACCAACAGAGACAACATAGACAATTAGTAATAATAAAGATTTATTAGTGCCTGAGAGAAGAGCTCTTTACTGACTAGAGAACTGCACGTGTCTTTTTACCTTCAAAGGAATTCATTGAAAATTGGGGACATGTGAAACATAAATTTCTCACTATACGCTGTGATGAAAAAATTCAAAATAATCTTTCTATTAAAGATGAAAACAGCCAAAAAGGAAACCAGAAAGGCAAACGATGTTAATATGTTCAAAAGTCTGGTGTTATTGATAATTCAGAAACGACTCAGAATGCAGCGTTAGTTCCAGAATACCACGATCAAGTCCAGTAGGCGTCCATTAGCAAACAGATGTTCACTTCCCAGAATACCACGATCAAGTCCAGTAGGCGTCCATTAGCAAACAGATGTTCACTTCCCAGTAGAGTTGTAAACCCTGGAAAACCTGAATCCTAAACCCTAAGAGAGTTTCAGAATACAAAAACTACATCATGTAGGTGTAAGCGGCTGACCACTCTCCAGCGGAATCCAAATTGCATGGCAATGATTCATCAAGATTTCAGGGCCTAAGCTCTAGGCCTCCACAGACCAAGCCTGTACTTGTGGGTGTACTTTAGTATCAGCTTTCTCTGCAAAAACAAGAGAAAATTGTCACAATGTAACTCCTATCCATGAGCTTACTCAATATTAAGAATAGCTAATATTTTGGTTGGAGGTATGGCGGAACTCAGCAAGTTCGCGAAAAGGTATCATATCACACGGACAACTCAAGCACCCACGTAAGAGAACAGCAAGGATAACAGATCACTCTTTAGAGGGATAAATTGGTACACTCAACAACTAAATCAATACAATTGTATATAATGCATGATATTTTTCTGAAAAGTACAATGATGGACCACGACCTGAGATGCTAAGGGCATGCAAGATTAATAAGTAGCATGAAAGAAAGAAATACATAAATGTGCTGAACAGCAGTTCTCGTCATGATCCCACATTTAATTTCTGATGGTGCTCCATGGCATTTGACCAAAAGTAGAACTATTGACTCAATAATAAAAGTCACTTGTTCATATTATGGTAGGTTTATTTGTTCATCTAAGACAAATATCAATGAGGTAAAGACAGCTGCTTCTCCCATTTGAGTCTGTTGGGGAAAGCAAAGGGCTGCTTTGTCCACACAAACAAGAATTAATTAAATTTAAAAGTTACACAAATATATGTAAAGGCTAATTCCTAATGGGAACCAAAACCAGCTCAGACGGAAGAACTCAGTGTAAATCATGCTAATAGAAGCTTCTGAAAACCTTATTCTATGAACAAGTTCATGCATCCATAAACCGATCCAAGAGGAGCTTCTAAAAACCTTTATGGACAAATTCATGCATCCCTAAACCTGACCCAAAGCCGCACTCCCATCTCTACTTCTTTGAAATCATAAGTTTGGAATAACAATTGCACTTCCCTAGTTCCCTTGACACAGTCTTTTTTATTGCTCGACCAAATTGACATATTGAAAAATATTGTTCAGGTCTGCATCAACAACTCAATTCAACTAAAATTATCTTTACTTTTACCTTTTGTTACAGGGACCAGACTTTGACCAACATATATAGACTCACCAAAAGTTATGGAATCAATAGCCTAATGACTGCCACAAAACGATCCAATTACATAGCAAACCATAAGAACCAACAGAAACTTGCTTTGATGATTGCTGAAAGTTTGAAATCACATTATAAGACAGCTTTATACCACTTAAACTGAACAGTAAAATATATGGATCAGAACATCATTCAATATCAGGACCTTGTAATCTAAATTACTTCATATTTTATTTTTCTTAAACTTCAGAAATCACACTTTGGCGCAAATCTTTACAAGTCAATTACCATACCAAATGACAACACATGTTTCTTCATCAGAAGTAATAACACTTCAAAGACAAAAAAACAAATAAAATCTTGGACCCTATGAACCGCTAAGCACCACGATAAGACTCAACAAAAACTAGACCAACTATGAAAATGAGATGCATTCATCACATACAAATTCCCTCAAGAGGAATTATACAGAAACACAAAACTGGACGGACTACAAAAAAACACATCCTACATATAAAAATCACAGGCTGTCCCCCCGAGATTTCTGGTCTTTCAATTTCCCCAAGATCATGGGACACCCACCTCCAAAAATCATTCAAAGACAGCAGTCAATATTATAACAATCCCACAACTATAAACAATCAAAACTGGTCATAATGCACACACTAAAATTCATGTAAAAAACCACAGGCGGAACCTCCACACTGAGTAACAATAGAACACCAGACAACTCCCCCAATTCTGAATTGAATATATCTACTTTCCAAACTCGTCCAATTAATATCCCCCATAACACATAAAGAATCAACTTTTCTTACATCTTGGCAAGGGATTCCAAGCCTTTTGAGCTTAATAGTCCGAGTCACTAGAAGCTTCTCCAAGCCTCCAATCTCAGATTCCAGCTTCTCCGCATGCTTCTCCAATCCTTTCCCCACCCCACTCAAGAACTCTGGTATCCCAACTTTCACTGAAATTTCAATCAAAACAATCACAACCCATTTTCTTAATTTCCATAAAAACAACATTCAAACAGAAATTCAATACACTAAACAAGCAGAAAAACGAGTAATCAGACGATCGTCCCATAAACTCTCACCAAGATAACGGCCGGATTTGGATGAGAATTTTGCAATCCCAGATAGAGGATCTGAATGCGCTGGGACTGAGGACAATCTTCTACTCCACGTCAGGATTTGCCTCCAAGCCATATCCAAATGGGCAAATTAATTTCAGTATCTTCTCTCTTTAAGACCATACATAAACCCTAGCGAAGGTTTTTATATCTGATTCAATCACCACCAAACGTCGTCGTCCTGAGAACCAACTCATTTTGCCACTATTTTTGAATTTTCCTCCCTATTTTCTCCTCATGTTATTAATTAAGACTTAGAGTCTGCATAATAAAATAAAAAACTTTAAAAAATAATTCATACTTTTAAAATATATTTTAATTAAAGAAAATAAAAATATTAAAACAAAAAAAAAGTTATAAAAAGTTAAATTAGTGAAAATTGAAAAGAGCGGACAATTTGGGGGTTTAGAAGAGTCGTTTAGAGTACAGAAGAGCAGCAGTGGGGGAAATTAATAAATAAATAAATAAATAAAATATTAAAAAATATGCAAATTTGCAGACCAATAAACAGTGAGACACCAAAATGGTACTCTCACTTAATATTAAGGTATAGATATTGGGATTGTATCAAATCAAGAATAATATATCCAAATTACATTGATATCATAAAGTTAAACTAAAATATACAAACACCATCTGTCTTTTTATAAAATTACAGTTACACCCTCTTTGGGGCATTACTGTAATATTTTAGAGAGTGTTTATGTAAACTTTGCCTTTGAATAAGAGATGCAGTGGTAATTACAACTATAACTTGTAAAATACTTATAATTTTATAAAAAAAAAATACGTATTTTGGCCTAACTTAAGAGAATATCAATATACTTTATCGCATTTAAATTGTCTTGATAATTCTCTATTATACTCATAAGTGAAGTTGGGAATAGTTTGTGTTAAATGTTAAATTTTAATAGTTCATAATAATAATAATAATAATAATAATATTTTGAGTGATAAAACTTAGAGTGTGTGTGTATATATATAAATATATATTAATTTAACTCAACTCATATTCTTTTAAAAATTTAAGTGAACTCATATTAGAAATTTTTTACTACTAAAAATACAAAAGTCTAATAAAATGTGGACTCACAAAACTTTAAGCTTATTTCCCAATAAAATAGAATATTGCAAGACTCAATTTTCAAAACATGTCTTCAAGTTTCACAATGGGAAATTTTCTCTATTTTCCTAAATTTAATAACTCAAACTTTATTTGGTAATACTATATACTTGATTCTCACAAAAAAATTATATTTTATAGAAATAATAGAAAATACTGGATACCTAAAATACATAATAGTCGGAGATAAAATTGATTAAAATGTTAAAAAATACATTACAACGAGTTACCTTATATTTCAAACTTATTTGAAAAATTATCAACACCTCTTAATACTTAATGAAATTAAATAATTTTTTGATGGAAGTCTAAAATTGTTTATTTTGCCCTTGTAATATTTTTTATTTATAAATTTTGAAAAATTATAAAAGTAGGACGAGTTGCATGAAGAAATGTGAAAAATTGTCCACTTAATCAATAATTCTTTTAAAAAATTTAAAAGAATAAATAAAAATCTAACAAAAACTTATTGATTGAGCTAGTTGTTAGACGACCATTAAATTTATTGGGATATTGGTAATTTGAAACTGTGAAATACTTGTAATTATGTTAAATATCAAGAAAACTCGTTGTAGTTTATCTTAAAATAATTTGTCGATGTTGACTAATTTAAACTTCTTAATTTTATTTTTTTTTTCTCAAATTTATCTTCTTTATAAAGCATTTGTACCCTTTATTGCAATCTTCACTCCAACAATTTACAAATTGCAACTTTATAAAAAGAAAAAGACATACAACAACAAACAAAAAATTCAAGATTTTCATATTAAATCCTTCCCAAATTTTGCAATATTCTTCCTCAACTCATTTATTACAAAAGATTTTTCACATAGGAACAATTAATAGTTTTGTAAATCTTTTTCCCCATGGAATAATGACTATCTGGCAAATAGTATTCCTAGTATTTGCCTAACTCCATTATTTTCCTACAAATACTTCACTCTATTATAAAATTAGGAGACGGGACACGCTCGATATAGGTATAATTTTTTTTAAGATCGGTATTCTATTTACTTGATTATAATGACGTGCTTATGAAAAAAAAATAATCAGAATACAGATTTATATTTATACTGAGCCTTTGTTCTGCCATACCATTGAGTGTCTCAAATCCAGTTTTTTGTATTGTTCAGCATCTTTTTAAAATACGCCTTTTGAATGAAATTCCATCCGAACTGTATTTCAATAAAAGTTACAATTAATAGATTTTAATCCCACCATAATTATTCTATACCTAATTTCTCATGATGCCCGTTGAATAAATTTTCAATTTCTTAACTGCCCATACGGACGGAATTAATTTTAAAACTTAGCTACGACATATATTTGAATAATTAATTATGAAATTGTAAATTCAAACGTCGTAATCACTCCTTAATATATAGATATAGATAGTACAACTACATTATGTGACTTATATGTCTAATAATATGGTCCAATTTTGCACCCAACCCTAATTAATGCCTTGCCTCACTCTTATATGGGCATATAGCTATCTTGTTTGGCTTAAATTGAGAGTAAGTCTACCCTACTAGCTATATATAATGAGTCCCTAATGATCCACAACCACAACTAATGTATAAACAATTCAATATTAAACAACATCATAAATAATTTGAGTCGAGCCAAAAATAACATTGTTCATGTTCGTTTTAAATGTATATCAAATTTCAATATATATATCGTATTTATACGAATACTGATACGATGTCCGAAATTATGGATTACTGCACGTGTTTAATTCTATTACTCAGTCTGATGCCAGTAGGCGAGCTAATCCAACAAACCTACACTCATAAAAGTCTGTAAGAACAATACTAGATAGGTCTCAATTACGGTGAAATCAATGAGGTCACTAAGAAGTAAAAATCGGAAAAAAAATATATTACGTAGGTTTTAATTACGGCCCTCTAATGCCTAAACAAGTGAAATTTATAGGGATGCTTGAGAATATTAAATTGCAACAAAAAGAAATTCAGCTCAAAAGACACATTGTTTTAGTAAAATAAAATACAGAATTAAATCACATTTAACAAAATACGACTTCTGTAAATTTCCAAAGAGATTAGAAATTTGAGCTGCTACTAAATATTTTCTAAAATGACTAACAACTTAATTCAAACTAATATTTTCTTCTTCTTCTTTTTTTTTTAAAAAAAAATTTACAGTTAAACCTAAGAGGAAAAAAAAAAGATATATTGTAATTTTTTTAATGCAATTAACCTAATTTTTTCAGAGCAATACTAGAAAAATTATAACACTTAACTACGATTAATTGCAATGATTCATAATAAATAGTCTTAACGAATAATTATTGACTCCGGTCACACAACAGTTGTTGATCTTGATTTTTGAGAAGGTGGCTAAAAGTCGTGGCAAATGATTTGACCAGGGCCGTTAACCGTAGCAAATAATTTTTTTTTTCATGATGGAAAAACTAGTTTTTTGCATCGATTTTATCTAACTGTAGTTAATAGTGGTCATTTACCATAATTTTAAGTCATAACTATTAATATTATAGCCAACAGTAATGTTTTTTCTAGTGCGAGTGTGCATAGCAATTCAAACACATATAGTGTTATGAGGGCAAAAATATCCAAAAAAATTCCAACGGTCATAAAAATCACGTAAGTAAGATGGACCTCGATATGTTTTGAACAGAGGTAAATTTGCGATACGGGCTATATTTAGAGGGTGATAAGTGTGATTAACCCTTGAAAATATTATTTATACTTAAAACATATTTAACTCTATACTTAAAAAAAAAAACCCGAATTAAATAACCTAATGGATTAAATTGGTCAAAATTTGGATTTTGTTTTTTTATAATAAAAATAAGAAAACATGTCGTTGTTTATGGGTCCAAACTATTATCCTCTGAAATTGTAGTTTTTTTATATAAAAAAGGGCCTATTTCTCGATAATTACACAGTATTTATCTAATCAGACACCTAAGTTGATGTGACATAGTTTTCAAATAAAATATTCATTCCTTTTATATAAAATAAAGAAAATTATTTAAAGTAAGAAATACATTTTTTTTAAAACATTAACATTTTATAATCGATAAGCAGAAATATCTAGATATGGATAAGATGATCTTCTCATCCATAATATCTATATAGACGACGTTGACTGCAAGAAAATGGAAAACCAAAGTACCTAACAAATGTACAATGACTAAATATATAAAGAAACGAAAATAAATATATACGTGTGAGATATTGAATGTTTTGGCTTTATACGAATCTTACGGGTTTGTTCTAAAAAAACGGTTCACTGAGAAGAGAAGGTATTGAGATTTATAAACCACTCAAATTCTTAATTTGCAACTAATATGAGACGTTTGTCTACATCATTAGCTCTCCAAACAAGGAGTTTGGGATGGACACATAGTCTCGTTTCCATAGATGGCACCAAATATTGCGGCTTACGATTCGATCGGTGCTCTGTTGTCCGAGATATATATATTTGTCTAATGACAAATCGTAAGTGAACATGCTTTGACCCAATCCATCTAATCCAAAATTTAAAAACAATATATGAAAATGCTTCAAACTCAAATTTAGTGTTGGCTTATTGTAGATTTATTATTTTGAAAATTTGTAAAGCCTTTATGATCCTTAATTTGGAACCCCATTATCACTAATTTGAACTTTTAATTGCCAATTTATTACATAAAAATATTATGCCAACAACATTGATTTCAACATAATTAACTTTAAAAAAAATGATTATGACATTTAAATTTATAATTTCATAATTTATCATATAAACTCGGATTGAGCTAAATTTCAAAACTAAGATCATTCTTATAGTAAAATATTTAAAAGTTATTCAAAACATGAAAAGTTATTATTAGAAATGGGGCTAAATGGCTACAAAAATTGGGTTTACACTCAAAATGCAAGCTTGGTATGTTGAATTGCAGGCCAAGCAAACACTGATAACTTAATTTTATTATGCTAGTTGTGATGTAAACATGGAAGTTAGGGTTGTTCAGTTTGATTAATCGAACCGAATCCAAGTGAAGGTTATCGGTTCGGTTCGATTTAAATCGAACTCGGTTAGTTTTTTTTCAGTTAAGAAATCAAAAACCGTTTTTTTATAAAATATATATATAAATAATTTTAATATTTTTCAATTTTGGTGAAAAGTTAAAATGCACCATTTATGATAAAAAATTCGAAAACATCGTACAGAAGAAAACACAAACCTCACAATTAATTGAAAGAAAAATTGGTGGGATATCAGTGTATTCTTAACAAATGTAACACAAATTGTAACTACTAATCGACACAAATTCATAGTTCCACTTTCAGCCACAACAATCAAATCCTTCGTGTACCAAAAAAACCTAAAAATTTTCTATTAGTCATTTCATCAAACATTTTCAAAGCAAAACTTGTAAATCAATTTTTTTAAATTTCTTCTACTTATAAAGAAAGAAAAATTACTTGAGCGAAGTGTGATGTTTCTCTTCTACCGTGAAGAAGAAGACCAAAGTCGCAGGAGAGAGAGTCGCTGGTGGGTGTGGCTGCGCTGGAGAGAGTGGAGAAGGAGAACTGGAGTGGTGTCTCAGCCTTACTGCGTCTTCTCATTCATTCTTTTCTCTTTTACTTTCAGTCTTTAATTTATATTATATTATATTTATATTATAATATAATGTAAAATATATAACAATATAACTTAATATAATATAATTAATAAAATAATATACATCGGTTCGATTCGGTCATCAAACGGTGACTCAAATAAATTATGATAACTCAAATAGATAAATACCCACACATCTTATGTGATTAGAATAAATTATCTCAAATTTATTTATAAGGCTTCAAACATTTGGGATAATTACATTCCCCAACCCTAGTGTTGGTGTAATTATACATAAATCCCATGTGGTTTGAAAAATTATATTTAACACCCCTAATGTTTGCTTCCGTCTAATAAAAAATCAGAAAAAAGTCTATATTTATCCTTAGTTGACTTATTACTGATTTATTGCTGGTCACATAAATTTTATTATGATCAAATTACCCTCATATGTTTTCACGTATTAATGAATGTGAGGATGTATACTTCACCGTTATAAGAATAGTTTAGTCGGAGACAATTGCTTTCAGTGATAAGGTACATCTTCATCGTTACTAGGGTAATTTAGAAGGAAACAAATATTTTGACCTGCAATAAGTTAATAATAAGTCAATCGAGGATAAATATAAATTTTCATTCAGATTTTTTTTTATTAATATCAGCAAATTTTTGACTAACATGGAACTAATTTATTAGACGAAAGTAAACATCAGAAACCCTAGATGTAATTTTCTAAACTATAGGGAATTTACGTGTAATTATACTAAAAGGGTGTTTGGCTAAGCTTATAAGCTCCTAAAAATATCTTATAAGATGTTAGAGAGCTTATAATCTCCACTATTTTTCTTAAAGAGCTTATAAGATTTCAAAATAATATGTTTTGGATCTTATAAGCTCTTTAAGAAAAAAATAAATTTTCTAACTTTTTCAAAACAATATGTTTTGGATCTTATAAGCTCTTTAAAAAAAAAATAAATTTTCTAACTTTTTTTTTTTTTATAAAATCTTATAAGCTATAAAAAATTAAGGGTAAAATGCACTTTGCCATCCTAAACTATTCTTAATGTAACATTTGCCCCCTAAAATTAAATTTATGAACAATATTGCCCTTATGTTATATATATATATATATATGTATATTTAGTTCAAAGATTTTTTAATAATTTATATTTAAGTTTAATTAAAAAAAATATCTTTTAATTATAATAAAAAAATATAATCAGTGAATTAAATAATTAATTTTATTATATTTTAAGGTTCAAAGTTAAGTAATGAATGAGTACAATAACTACAAAAAAAAATCATAAAAAGTTTTTATTAATTTGGTAAATTATTATTTTTTTCTAAATATATTGAACTTTTGATTAAGCATATATATTTTTTAATTTCTTTTATAAAGTATATATGAGCTGTTGGTTATATTATATTTATTGTGTATCAATTTATACTCCACTTTTAATTTAAATTCTTTATTATTAAAAAATTTAACTAGAAAATAATTTCATAATAGTTTAATGCACAAAATACTGAAATATATTGAATATAATATAATTGTCAAGGTATGAGGGACATTTTTATCCAATTAAGAGGGGTAAGTGTTACATCTGCTAATTAGGGAGGGGGGGGGGGGAAATATTACATCAACAA